>NC_090445.1:527128328-527231956 GCF_031143425.1 Pleurodeles waltl | reverse complement strand
GGGGGCAAATTGTATTTAGACCATTTCTGCCCCCCTTGGGGCAGATTGGCCAATTTTAGGTCAATCTGCCCCCAAGGGGGCAGAAACCACTAGGCACCGGGGATTTGTTTTTTGGCGCCAATGTCACGCAGGGGGAGCGACCCCGTAGGCAAGGGTCGCTCCCGGGGGGGGGATGGGGGTTGGGGGGGGCAAATTTATTTTAGGCCATTTCTGCCCCCCCGGGGGACAGATCGGCCTATTATTAGGCCGAACTGCCCCCGGGGGGGGGGGGGCAGAACACTCTAGGCACCAGGGCAATTTTTTTTTTGTGTGTTTTTTTTTTTTGTTGTTTCTTTTTTTAGAGATGGGGAGCGACCCATCAGGCAAGGGTCGCTCCCCTGGGGGGCAAATTGTATTTAGACCATTTCTGCCCCCTGGGGGCAGATTGGCCAATTTTAGGTCAATCTGCCCCCAAGGGGGCAGAAACCACTAGGCACCGGGGATTTGTTTTTTGGCGCCAATGTCACGCAGGGGGAGCGACCCCGTAGGCAAGGGTCGCTCCCGGGGGGGGGATGGGGGTTGGGGGGGCAAATTTATTTTAGGCCATTTCTGCCCCCCCGGGGGACAGATCGGCCTATTATTAGGCCGAACTGCCCCGGGGGGGGGGCAGAACACTCTAGGCGCCAGGGCAATTTTTTTTTTGTGTTTTTTTTTTTTGTTGTTTCTTTTTTTAGAGATGGGGAGCGACCCATCAGGCAAGGGTCGCTCCCCTGGGGGGGCAAATTGTATTTAGACCATTTCTGCCCCCCTGGGGGCAGATTGGCCAATTTTAGGTCAATCTGCCCCCAAGGGGGCAGAAACCACTAGGCACCGGGGATTTGTTTTTTAGCGCCAATGTCACGCAGGGGGAGTGACCCTGTAGGCAAGGGTCGCTCCCGGGGGGGGGGGTGGGGGTTGGGGGGGCAAATTTATTTTAGGCCATTTCTGCCCCCCCGGGGGACAGATCGGCCTATTATTAGGCCGAACTGCCCCCCGGGGGGGGCAGAACACTCTAGGCACCAGGGCAATTTTTTTTTTGTGTGTTTTTTTTTTTGTTGTTTCTTTTTTTAGAGATGGGGAGCGACCCATCAGGCAAGGGTCGCTCCCCTGGGGGGGCAAATTGTATTTAGACCATTTCTGCCCCCCTTGGGGCAGATTGGCCAATTTTAGGTCAATCTGCCCCCAAGGGGGCAGAAACCACTAGGCACCGGGGATTTGTTTTTTGGCGCCAATGTCACGCAGGGGGAGCGACCCCGTAGGCAAGGGTCGCTCCCGGGGGGGGGATGGGGGTTGGAGGGGGCAAATTTATTTTAGGCCATTTCTGCCCCCCCGGGGGACAGATCGGCCTATTATTAGGCCGAACTGCCCCCGGGGGGGGGGGGGGCAGAACACTCTAGGCACCAGGGCAATTTTTTTTTTGTGTGTTTTTTTTTTTTGTTGTTTCTTTTTTTAGAGATGGGGAGCGACCCATCAGGCAAGGGTCGCTCCCCTGGGGGGGCAAATTGTATTTAGACCATTTCTGCCCCCCTGGGGGCAGATTGGCCAATTTTAGGTCAATCTGCCCCCAAGGGGGCAGAAACCACTAGGCACCGGGGATTTGTTTTTTGGCGCCAATGTCACGCAGGGGGAGCGACCCCGTAGGCAAGGGTCGCTCCCGGGGGGGGATGTGGGTTGGGGGGGCAAATTTATTTTAGGCCATTTCTGCCCCCCCGGGGGACAGATCGGCCTATTATTAGGCCGAACTGCCCCGGGGGGGGGGCAGAACACTCTAGGCACCAGGGCAATTTTTTTTTTGTGTTTTTTTTTTTTTTTTGTTTCTTTTTTTAGAGATGGGGAGCGACCCATCAGGCAAGGGTCGCTCCCCTGGGGGGGCAAATTGTATTTAGACCATTTCTGCCCCCCTGGGGGCAGATTGGCAAATTTTAGGTCAATCTGCCCCCAAGGGGGCAGAAACCACTAGGCACCGGGGATTTGTTTTTTGGCGCCAATGTCACGCAGGGGGAGCGACCCCGTAGGCAAGGGTCGCTCCCGGGGGGGTGGTGGGGGTTGGGGGGCAAATTTATTTTAGGCCATTTCTGCCCCCCCGGGGGACAGATCGGCCTATTATTAGGCCGAACTGCCCCCGGGGGGGGGGGGGCAGAAACCTCTAGGCGCCAGGGGAATTTTTCTTTTTTTTCTTTTTTTTTTTTCTTTGTTTTTTTTTTTTAGAGATGGGGAGTGACCCATCAGGCAAAAAGTCCCTCCCCTGGGGGACAAATTGTATTTAGGCCATTTCTGCCCCCCTTGGGGGCAGATTGGCTGAGTTTAGGTCAACCTGCCCCCAAGGGGGCAGAAACCATTAGGCACCGGGGATTTGTTTTTTGGTTGCCAATGTCACGCAGGGGGAGCGACCCCGTAGGCAAGGGTCGCTCCCGGCGGGGGAGGGTGGGGTTGGGGGGGCAAATTTATTTTAGGGCATTTCTGCCCCCCCCCCCCCTTGGGCCGGCTGAGCTACAGGCCAAACACCACAGGTAGGCACCTTGCAAAAAACACCTCTGTTTTCTGTGAAAAAATATGTTGTGTCCACGTTGTGTTTTGGGCCATTTCCTTTTGTGGGCGCTAGGCCTACCCACAGAAGTGATGTACCATTTTTATCGAGAGACTTAGGGGAACGCTGGGTGGAAGGAAATTTGTGGCTCCTCTCAGATTCCAGAACTTTCTGTCACCGAAATGAGAGGAAAAAGTGTTTTTTGGGCCAAATTTTGATGTTTGCAAAGGATTCTGGGTAACATAACCTGGTCAGAGCCCCGCAAGTCACCCCATCTTGGATTCCCCTGGGTTTCTAGTTTTCAAAAATGCACTGGTTTGCTAGGTTTCCTCAGGTGTCGGCTGAGCTACAGGCCAAAATCCACAGGTAGGCACTGCTTTTTATAAAAAAATGTGATGTGTCCACGTTGTGTTTTGGGCCCTTTCCTTTCGTGGGCGCTAGTCCTACCCACACAAGTGAGGTATCATTTTTATCGGGAGACTTGGGGGAACGCTGGGTAGAAGGAAATTTGTGGCTCCTCTCAGATTCCAGAACTTTCTGCCACAGAAATGTGAGTAACATGTGTATTTTTAGCCAAATTTTGAGGTTTGCAAAGGATTCTGGGTAACAGAACCTGGTCCGAGCCCCGCAAGTCACCCCTCCTTGGATTCCCCTAGGTCTCTAGTTTTCAGAAATGCACAGGTTTGGTAGGTTTCCCTAGGTGCCGGCTGAGCTAGAGGCCAAAATCTACAGGTAGGCACTTCGCAAAAAACACCTCTGTTTTTTTCCAAAATTTAGGATGTGTCCACGTTGCGCTTTGGGGTGTTTCCTGTCGCCGGCGCTAGGCCTACCCACGCAAGTGAGGTATCATTTTTATCGGGAGACTTGGGGGAACGCTGGGTAGAAGGAAATTTGTGGCTCCTCTCAGATTCCAGAACTTTCTGCCACAGAAATGTGAGTAACATGTGTATTTTTAGCCAAATTTTGAGGTTTGCAAAGGATTCTGGGTAACAGAACCTGGTCCGAGCCCCGCAAGTCACCCCTCCTTGGATTCCCCTAGGTCTCTAGTTTTCAGAAATGCACAGGTTTGGTAGGTTTCCCTAGGTGCCGGCTGAGCTAGAGGCCAAAATCTACAGGTAGGCACTTTGCAAAAAACACCTCTGTTTTTTTCCAAAATTTAGGATGTGTCCACGTTGCGCTTTGGGGTGTTTCCTGTCGCCGGCTCTAGGCCTACCCACGCAAGTGAGGTATCATTTTTATCGGGAGACTTGGGGGAACGCTGGGTGGAAGGAAATTTGTAGCTCCTCTCAGATTCCAGAACTTTCTGCCACAGAAATGTGAGGGACATGTGTTTTTTTAGCCAAATTTTGAGGTTTGCAAAGGATTCTGGGTAACAGAACCTGGTCCGAGCCACACAAGTCACCCCTCCTTGGATTCCCCTAGGTCTCTAGTTTTCAGAAATGTACAGGTTTGGTAGGTTTCCCTAGGTGGCGGCTGAGCTAGAGGCCAAAATCTCCAGGTAGTCACTTTGCTAAAAACAGCTCTGTTTTCTGTGATGTGTCCACGTTGTGTTTTGGGGCATATCCTGTCGCGGGCGCTAGGCCTACCCACACAAGTGAGGTATCATTTTTATCGGGAGACGTGGGGGAACGCTGGGTGGAAGGAAATTTGTGGCTCCTCTCAGATTCCAGAACTTTCTGCCACAGAAATGTGAGGAACATGTGTTTTTTTTAGCCAAATTTTGAGGTTTGCAAAGGATTCTGGGTAACAGAACCTGGTCCGAGCCCCACAAGTCACCCCTCCTTGGATTCCCCTAGGTCTCTAGTTTTCAGAAATGCACAGGTTTGGTAGGTTTCCCTAGGTGGCGGCTGAGCTAGAGGCCAAAATCTACAGGTAGTCACTTTGCTAAAAACAGCTCTGTTTTCTGTGATATGTCCACGTTGTGTTTTGGGGCATATCCTGTCGCGGGCGCTAGGCCTACCCACACAAGTGAGGTATCATTTTTATCGGGAGACTTGGGGGAACGCTGGGTAGAAGGAAATTTGTGGCTCCTCTCAGATTCCAGAACTTTCTGCCACAGAAATGTGAGGAACATGTGTTTTTTTAGCCAAATTTTGAGGTTTGCAAAGGATTCTGGGTAACAGAACCTGGTCCGAGCCCCACAAGTCACCCCTCCTTGGATTCCCCTAGGTCTCTAGTTTTCAGAAATGCACAAGTTTGGTAGGTTTCCCTAGGTGGCGGCTGAGCTAGAGGACAAAATCTACAGGTAGTCACTTTGCTAAAAACAGCTCTGTTTTTCTGTGATATGTCAACGTTGTGTTTTGGGGCATATCCTGTCGCGGGCGCTAGGCCTACCCACACAAGTGAGGTATCATTTTTATCGGGAGACTTGGGGGAACGCTGGGTAGAAGGAAATTTGTGGCTCCTCTCAGATTCCAGAACTTTCTGCCACAGAAATGTGAGTAACATGTGTATTTTTAGCCAAATTTTGAGGTTTGCAAAGGATTCTGGGTAACAGAACCTGGTCCGAGCCCCACAAGTCACCCCTCCTTGGATTCCCCTAGGTCTCTAGTTTTCAGAAATGCACAGGTTTGGTAGGTTTCCCTAGGTGCCGGCTGAGCTAAAGGCCAAAATCTACAGGTAGGCACTTTGCAAAAAACACCTCTGTTTTTTTCCAAAATTTAGGATGTGTCCACGTTGCGCTTTGGGGTGTTTCCTGTCGCCGGCGCTAGGCCTACCCACGCAAGTGAGGTATCATTTTTATCGGGAGACTTGGGGGAACGCTGGGTGGAAGGAAATTTGTAGCTCCTCTCAGATTCCAGAACTTTCTGCCACAGAAATGTGAGGGACATGTGTTTTTTTAGCCAAATTTTGAGGTTTGCAAAGGATTCTGGGTAACAGAACCTGGTCCGAGCCACACAAGTCACCCCTCCTTGGATTCCCCTAGGTCTCTAGTTTTCAGAAATGTACAGGTTTGGTAGGTTTCCCTAGGTGGCGGCTGAGCTAGAGGCCAAAATCTACAGGTAGTCACTTTGCTAAAAACAGCTCTGTTTTCTGTGATATGTCCACGTTGTGTTTTGGGGCATATCCTGTCGCGGGCGCTAGGCCTACCCACACAAGTGAGGTATCATTTTTATCGGGAGACGTGGGGGAACGCTGGGTGGAAGGAAATTTGTGGCTCCTCTCAAATTCTAGAACTTTCTGCCACAGAAATGTGAGTAACATGTGTTTTTTTTAGCGAAATTTTGAGGTTTGCAAAGGATTCTGGGTAACAGAACCTGGTCCGAGCCCCGCAAGTCACCCCTCCTTGGATTCCCCTAGGTCTCTAGTTTTCAGAAATGCACAGGTTTGGTAGGTTTCCCTAGGTGGCGGCTGAGCTAGAGGCCAAAATCTACAGGTAGTCACTTTGCTAAAAACAGCTCTGTTTTCTGTGATATGTCCACGTTGTGTTTTGGGGCATATCCTGTCGCGGGCGCTAGGCCTACCCACACAAGTGAGGTATCATTTTTATCGGGAGACGTGGGGGAACGCTGGGTGGAAGGAAATTTGTGGCTCCTCTCAGATTCCAGAACTTTCTGCCACAGAAATGTGAGTAACATGTGTTTTTTTAGCCAAATTTTGAGGTTTGCAAAGGATTCTGGGTAACAGAACCTGGTCCGAGCCCCGCAAGTCACCCCTCCTTGGATTCCCCTAGGTCTCTAGTTTTCAGAAATGCACAGGTTTGGTAGGTTTCCCTAGGTGGCGGCTGAGCTAGAGGCCAAAATCTACAGGTAGTCACTTTGCTAAAAACAGCTCTGTTTTCTGTGATATGTCCACGTTGTGTTTTGGGGCATATCCTGTCGCGGGCGCTAGGCCTACCCACACAAGTGAGGTATCATTTTTATCGGGAGACGTGGGGTAACGCTGGGTGGAAGGAAATTTGTGGCTCCTCTCAGATTCCAGAACTTTCTGCCACAGAAATGTGAGGAACATGTGTTTTTTTAGCCAAATTTTGAGGTTTGCAAAGGATTCTGGGTAACAGAACCTGGTCCGAGCCCCGCAAGTCACCCCTCCTTGGATTCCCCTAGGTCTCTAGTTTTCAGAAATGCACAGGTTTGGTAGGTTTCCCTAGGTGGCGGCTGAGCTAGAGGCCAAAATCTACAGGTAGTCACTTTGCTAAAAACAGCTCTGTTTTCTGTGATATGTCCACGTTGTGTTTTGGGGCATATCCTGTCGCGGGCGCTAGGCCTACCCACACAAGTGAGGTATCATTTTTATCGGGAGACGTGGGGTAACGCTGGGTGGAAGGAAATTTGTGGCTCCTCTCAGATTCCAGAACTTTATGCCACAGAAATGTGAGGAACATGTGTTTTTTTAGCCAAATTTTGAGATTTGCAAAGGATTCTGGGTAACAGAACCTGGTCCGAGCCCCGCAAGTCACCCCTCCTTGGATTCCCCTAGGTCTCTAGTTTTCAGAAATGCACAGGTTTGGTAGGTTTCCCTAGGTGGCGGCTGAGTTAGAGGCCAAAATCTACAGGTAGTCACTTTGCTAAAAACAGCTCTGTTTTCTGTGATATGTCCACGTTGTGTTTTGGGGCATATCCTGTCGCGGGCGCTAGGCCTACCCACACAAGTGAGGTATCATTTTTATCGGGAGACATGGGGGAACGCTGGGTGGAAGGAAATTTGTGGCTCCTCTCAGATTCCAGAACTTTCTGCCACAGAAATGTGAGGAACATGTGTTTTTTTAGCCAAATTTTGAGGTTTGCAAAGGATTCTGGGTAGCAGAACCTGGTCCGAGCCCCGCAAGTCACCCCTCCTTGGATTCCCCTAGGGCTCTAGTTTTCAGAAATGCACAGGTTTGGTAGGTTTCCCTAGGTGGCGGCTGAGCTAGAGGCCAAAATCTACAGGTAGTCACTTTGCTAAAAACAGCTCTGTTTTCTGTGATATGTCCACGTTGTGTTTTGGGGCATATCCTGTCGCGGGCGCTAGGCCTACCCACACAAGTGAGGTATCATTTTTATCGGGAGACGTGGGGGAACGCTGGGTGGAAGGAAATTTGTGGCTCCTCTCAGATTCCAGAACTTTCTGCCACAGAAATGTGAGGAACATGTGTTTTTTTAGCGAAATTTTGAGGTTTGCAAAGGATTCTGGGTAACAGAACCTGGTCCGAGCCCCGCAAGTCACCCCTCCTTGGATTCCCCTAGGTCTCTAGTTTTCAGAAATGCACAGGTTTGGTAGGTTTCCCTAGGTGGCGGCTGAGCTAGAGGCCAAAATCTACAGGTAGTCACTTTGCTAAAAACAGCTCTGTTTTCTGTGATATGTCCACGTTGTGTTTTGGGGCATATCCTGTCGCGGGCGCTAGGCCTACCCACACAAGTGAGGTATCATTTTTATCGGGAGACGTGGGGGAACGCTGGGTGGAAGGAAATTTGTGGCTCCTCTCAGATTCCAGAACTTTCTGCCACAGAAATGTGAGGAACATGTGTTTTTTTAGCCAAATTTTGAGGTTTGCAAAGGATTCTGGGTAACAGAACCTGGTCCGAGCCCCGCAAGTCACCCCTCCTTGGATTCCCCTAGGTCTCTAGTTTTCAGAAATGCACAGGTTTGGTAGGTTTCCCTAGGTGGCGGCTGAGCTAGAGGCCAAAATCTACAGGTAGTCACTTTGCTAAAAACAGCTCTGTTTTCTGTGATATGTCCACGTTGTGTTTTGGGGCATATCCTGTCGCGGGCGCTAGGCCTACCCACACAAGTGAGGTATCATTTTTATCGGGAGACGTGGGGAAACGCTGGGTGGAAGGAAATTTGTGGCTCCTCTCAGATTCCAGAACTTTCTGCCACAGAAATGTGAGGAACATGTGTTTTTTTAGCCAAATTTTGAGATTTGCAAAGGATTCTGGGTAACAGAACCTGGTCCGAGCCCCGCAAGTCACCCCTCCTTGGATTCCCCTAGGTCTCTAGTTTTCAGAAATGCACAGGTTTGGTAGGTTTCCCTAGGTGGCGGCTGAGCTAGAGGCCAAAATCTACAGGTAGTCACTTTGCTAAAAACAGCTCTGTTTTCTGTGATATGTCCACGTTGTGTTTTGGGGCATATCCTGTCTCGGGCGCTAGGCCTACCCACACAAGTGAGGTATCATTTTTATCGGGAGACATGGGGGAACGCTGGGTGGAAGGAAATTTGTGGCTCCTCTCAGATTCCAGAACTTTATGCCACAGAAATGTGAGGAACATGTGTTTTTTTAGCCAAATTTTGAGGTTTGCAAAGGATTCTGGGTAACAGAACCTGGTCCGAGCCCCGCAAGTCACCCCTCCTTGGATTCCCCTAGGTCTCTAGTTTTCAGAAATGCACAGGTTTGGTAGGTTTCCCTAGGTGGCGGCTGAGCTAGAGGCCAAAATCTACAGGTAGTCACTTTGCTAAAAACAGCTCTGTTTTCTGTGATATGTCCACGTTGTGTTTTGGGGCATATCCTGTCGCGGGCGCTAGGCCTACCCACACAAGTGAGGTATCATTTTTATCGGGAGACGTGGGGGAACGCTGGGTGGAAGGAAATTTGTGGCTCCTCTCAGATTCCAGAACTTTCTGCCACAGAAATGTGAGGAACATGTGTTTTTTTAGCCAAATTTTGAGATTTGCAAAGGATTCTGGGTAACAGAACCTGGTCCGAGCCCCGCAAGTCACCCCTCCTTGGATTCCCCTAGGTCTCTAGTTTTCAGAAATGCACAGGTTTGGTAGGTTTCCCTAGGTGGCGGCTGAGCTAGAGGCCAAAATCTACAGGTAGTCACTTTGCTAAAAACAGCTCTGTTTTCTGTGATATGTCCACGTTGTGTTTTGGGGTATATCCTGTCGCGGGCGCTAGGCCTACCCACACAAGTGAGGTATCATTTTTATCGGGAGACGTGGGGGAACGCTGGGTGGAAGGAAATTTGTGGCTCCTCTCAGATTCCAGAACTTTCTGCCACAGAAATGTGAGGAACATGTGTTTTTTTAGCCAAATTTTGAGGTTTGCAAAGGATTCTGGGTAACAGAACCTGGTCCGAGCCCCGCAAGTCACCCCTCCTTGGATTCCCCTAGGTCTCTAGTTTTCAGAAATGCACAGGTTTGGTAGGTTTCCCTAGGTGGCGGCTGAGCTAGAGGCCAAAATCTACAGGTAGTCACTTTGCTAAAAACAGCTCTGTTTTCTGTGATATGTCCACGTTGTGTTTTGGGGCATATCCTGTCGCGGGCGCTAGGCCTACCCACAGAAGTGAGGTATCATTTTTATCGGGAGACGTGGGGGAACGCTGGGTGGAAGGAAATTTGTGGCTCCTCTCAGATTCCAGAACTTTCTGCCACAGAAATGTGAGGAACATGTGTTTTTTTAGCCAAATTTTGAGGTTTGCAAAGGATTCTGGGTAACAGAACCTGGTCCGAGCCCCGCAAGTCACCCCTCCTTGGATTCCCCTAGGTCTCTAGTTTTCAGAAATGCACAGGTTTGGTAGGTTTCCCTAGGTGGCGGCTGAGCTAGAGGCCAAAATCTACAGGTAGTCACTTTGCTAAAAACAGCTCTGTTTTCTGTGATATGTCCACGTTGTGTTTTGGGGTATATCCTGTCGCGGGCGCTAGGCCTACCCACACAAGTGAGGTATCATTTTTATCGGGAGACGTGGGGGAACGCTGGGTGGAAGGAAATTTGTGGCTCCTCTCAGATTCCAGAACTTTCTGCCACAGAAATGTGAGGAACATGTGTTTTTTTAGCCAAATTTTGAGGTTTGCAAAGGATTCTGGGTAACAGAACCTGGTCCGAGCCACACAAGTCACCCCTCCTTGGATTCCCCTAGGTCTCTAGTTTTCAGAAATGCACAGGTTTGGTAGGTTTCCCTAGGTGGCGGCTGAGCTAGAGGCCAAAATCTACAGGTAGTCACTTTGCTAAAAACAGCTCTGTTTTCTGTGATGTGTCCACGTTGTGTTTTGGGGCATATCCTGTCGCGGGTGCTAGGCCTACCCACACAAGTGAGGTATCATTTTTATCGGGAGACGTGGGGGAACGCTGGGTGGAAGGAAATTTGTGGCTCCTCTCAGATTCCATAACTTTCTGCCACAGAAATGTGAGGAACATGTGTTTTTTTAGCCAAATTTTGAGGTTTGCAAAGGATTCTGGGTAACAGAACCTGGTCCGAGCCACACAAGTCACCCCTCCATGGATTCCCGTAGGTCTCTAGTTTTCAGAAATGCACAGGTTTGGTAGGTTTCCCTAGGTGGCGGCTGAGCTAGAGGCCAAAATCTACAGGTAGTCACTTTGCTAAAAACAGCTCTGTTTTCTGTGATGTGTCCATGTTGTGTTTTGGGGCATATCCTGTCGCGGGTGCTAGGCCTACCCACACAAGTGAGGTACCATTTTTATCGGGAGACTTGGGGGAACATAGATTAGCAAAACAAGTACTATTGCCCCTTGTCTTTCTCTACATTTTTTCCTTCCAAATATAGGAGTGTGTGTAAAAAAGACATCTATTTGAGAAATTCCCTGTAATTCACGTGCTACTATGGTCACCCCGGAATTCAGAGATGTGCAAATAACCACTGCTCCTCAACACCTTATCTTGTGCCCTTTTTGGAAATGCAAAGGTTTTCTTGATAGCAATTTTTTACTCCTTATATTTCAGCAAATGAATTGCTGTATACCCGGTATAGAATGAAAACGCACTGCAGGGTGCAGCTCATTTATTGGCTCTGGGTTCCTCGGGTTCTTGATGAACCTACAAGCTCTATATATCCCCGCAACCAGAGGAGTCCAGCAGACGTAACGGTATATTGCTTTCCATAATCTGACATTGCAGGGAAAAGTTACAGAGTAAAACGTAGAGAAAAATTGATGTTTTTTTCACCTCAATTTCAATATTTTTCTTTTTCAGCTGTTATTTTCTGTAGGAAACCCTTGTAGGATCTACACAAATGACCCCTTGCTGAATTCAGAATTTTGTCTACTTTTCAGAAATGTTTAGGTTTCTGGGATCCAGCATTGGTTTCATGACCATTCCTGTCACTGACTGGAAGGAGGCTGAAAGCACAAAAAATTGCACAAATGGGGTATGCCCCAGTAAAATGCCAAAATTGTGTTGAAAAATTGGGTTTTCTGATTCAAGTCTGCCTGTTCCTGAAAGCTGGGAAGCTGCTGAGTTTAGCACCGCAAACCCTTTGTTGATGCCATTTTCAGGGGAAAAACCACAAGCCTTCTTCTGCAGCCACTTTTTCAATTTTTTTTGAAAAAAACGAAATTTTCACTGTATTTTGGCCAATTTCTTGGCCTCCTTCAAGGGAACCCACAAAGTCTGGGTACCTCTAGAATCCCTAGGATGTTGGAAAAAAAGGACGCAAATTTGGCTTGGTTAGCTTATGTGGACAAAAAGGTATGAGGGCCTAAGCGCGAACTGCCCCAAATAGTAAAAAAAAGGCCCGGCACAGGAGGGGGAAAAGGCCTGGAGAAAACTGTCCGGAACCACAAGCTGCAAAGGAGAGAGTGATCCCTAATGAAACGATAGAGGAAGAAGTTGATACATCCAGGAAAGAAGATCTCAGTGAAGGAGAGTTGCAGGGTGATCGCAAACTAAAAACAAAGAGGGTCGCAAACAGGAGATACGCAGGTCCGTAATGGGTGTATGCAACATCAGCTGAGTGGCAGCAAGAATTCTTGGCATTCTGTTTTGATTGAGAAATTCCAGGTCAATACTACGGCACTTGAATTCAACCACAGAAAGAGACTGTGTTAAGTTGAAATTAAATATAGAGAGAGAAACCTGAGAAAAGAGACTGATAAATTACCGGATGTGACACTGTTAACCTGAATTGACTCTGAAAAACCGATTATGCAGAGCTGCTAACCTGGTTTGACAAAGGGTCCTGGGAGTGAGTGAAACGCTGTAAATACTTGCCAAGGGAGAGACTTTGCACAAGAGAAAAAAAAAAAAAAAGAGCCTTACATTTTCCTCAAGTTGATTGTTTGTTTTATATTATTCTGCTCTCTGATTCTTTACAGATTATGAGTAACATTAGAAATAATGATAATAGAGATAGGATTCGTGTTTGGTTGAGTGTTATTTTGGGTATTGTATGTGCAATAATAATTATAGGTGTGATTGTGGGAATGCCATTGGTTGATAAGAGTGTGATTATCAATGCTTCAATTCCTGAGACTGCTACAGTAACACCATGGGAGAGGTTTGAGCAGGATACAAAATATTTGCATGAGGGAACTAATTTGAAAAGGGAACTATCTACTAATGTCTTCTATCGCTTGTTGAATGCGTATTTTGAAACAATCGATGCGAAGAATTGCTATGTGTGCACGAAGATTCCTTCATCAGTACAAGAAAGGGTTACTTATCATAGTTTGCCGCTTACCTACGGAATAAGCTGTAGTTTGTTATTAACAAGATTCTATGATCAAGAACATGTTCAATACTTCTATTCTAATCTAGATGTAGTGTTTTCTTTTGTGCGTGTAATTGAGTTTCTAAATAAAATAGCTAAGGAACATAACATAAAATAGTTAGGGGTTTCTTTGAGCCGACACTGACATTTGGAACAGCTTATGCGCACCGCAATAATCTAACATGCTTACTAACGCCTGTAGAGAAGAGCTTCTTAGATCACACTGATGATAGAAGAAAAGGGTTAAAGGAAAAACTAGTAAAGGGATTAGAAAAACCAACGTTTGCAAATGATTATGCTTATAGTGCAATAAAGACACAGAGCAAATTAGCTATAGATGCATTACACGTAGGAAAGCTTTGTATATATAGGCCAAAATCTGATTGTGATACTTTATTTGTGGGAACGAGTGAATGCAGACATGTGTTTTTGTTTCAGAGTAAATGGACCTTCATGTTAAATGGACAGGATCCAGGGATCCCTGGGATCTATTACATATGTGGACTTAATGCCTATTACCGTCTTCCAAAGGGTTTTTATGGGACATGTTATTTGGGAATAGTTTTCCCAAAGATCTAACAATTTGATGACTTAAAGAAATTTCCTAAAATGTCTGAATTACATCATGCTAGACAAAAGATAGAGACAGCGGCTGCTCACGTATGTGATATATTTGGAGCCATAATTCCTTCAGTGGGGGTTATCTTAAACTCCATAAAGATTTGAAAGTTGTCTACTATTGTGGATAACATGCTGACAAACTTCACAGCGGCTATACTCCTGATGGATACTGAAATTGCTGCGGAGAGGGCTATGACTCTTCAAAACCGGCTTGCTTTAGACTTTCTTTTAGCGAAGAGTGGCAGAGTCTGTAGGATGCTTAATGAGTGACACTGTTGTGCATTCATTCCTGATAATAGTAATAAGTTTAGAAGTATGCTTACTAACCTAACCAGAGACCGTACAGATTTGAAGGAGCTGAAGGAACGTGGAATTTTGGAAAAGGTTGGAAAGGGAATTGCTAAAGAAGGGAATTGGTTTAATAGTATTTGGAGTGGGATACTTGCAAAAATAGTATGGGGTATATTGATTGTTCTAGCTTGGTTTTTCGGACTATGGTTATCATGCAAAATTAGCAAAAGAATTAAAAGAAAAATGGCAAAACGCAATAAAAGGAAAGAAGAAAAGAAAAAGGATAAAATGTTCAAAGAAATTTGGGAAAAATCACAAAGGGGAGAAGAAATTGAAATGCGTGGTCTAAGGAAGTCAAAGGTTGTGAAGGGAAAGGTTTTGTGTGATGACAAGTGTCATCAGAGGAGGGCTTGAGGGAGCATAGCTCTTATACTCAAAATTCACATGAAATGTTTATGAACTAATGCCTAATAATGTCGCATAGAAAATGTATTAATGTGTTTTGCTAAACGTGCGCTTGAAAAGTGCCCACGGGGAGTGGCCTCCAATGTATACGATGATTAATGAAATTGAATAATGATGAAATAATGATGCGCTAATGAATGATTTTACACTAATATTAAGAGTCAGTGGCGTAGCGTGGGTTGTCAGCACCCGGGGCAAGGTAAGTAATTTGTGCCCCCTAACCCGGGGCAAGGCATGTAATTTGCGCCCCCTAACCCGTGGATTTAGTCTCTTCCAAGATGTTGTGCCCGGTGCGGCCGGCCCCCCCTGTACCCCCCACGCTACGCCACTGTTAAGAGTTATATGTTAAGGTTTTGCTAATAAATTCACTAGGCTTTAGTTAGCATGAGTCGAGGCCTAGCTGCCCGGTTTCATATTAACGTGCCCTGTGCTGACTTGCTGAAGGACATGAACTTGTACTTTTGCAAAAGCTAGAAAATGAGTGTAACCGTAGTAGATTCGTTCTTAGCAAATTCGACTTGCTCAAGCAAACATTCTTGCTGAATGCAACAGTGTAGACTCGTTACAGGTACTAAGTCGCCTAGACCGGTATGGACAATGGAACCACTGACATGGGATGCGAGAGGACCACGAGAGTATGAAATCATACCGGACATTCTACCCGCTAAAGACGTCAATCACAAGAACCAATAAACTACGTGAGAACTGTTATGGGGTGACAATTTTGATGGTACCACTGGAGAATCATTGGATGCAGATAGTGGGGTGCCAACCCTGCCCAATTAGAAATAGGGGACTGTACAACAGAAAAGGGATAAAAACCTTTGACACGAGGAGCCATTAGGAGATGCCGTTGCGAACCTTGATATTACCCAGAGACTTTGTCACTTTGCATAAAGACTTTGCTATTTGACTCTTCAAACTATCCTCGCCCTTACCTTGCCCGTTCTATACTTCTCCTCCTTATGAGGGAAGTGTCCCTTTTTACCCATCTTGCTGAACCTGGCTGATGGCGAATCAACTGATGTCCTGAGGACGAAGATTGACTCAGTATGCTGACCCATTACGGAGGTAACTATATGATGATGAAATTGTGATTGTCTGTTTGCCTTTCCTTCATAGGTACCAACTGCTTCTTTTGACAGAGACCATAATTAGATGTTTTACAAATTGGTGTTACCAAATTGTTTTGCATGAAGTCCAACATGCCAATGCTAATTCAAGGTTAGTTAAGGTGTTCACTAAACGGACGCAAATAGACAAATGACTGAATCAATGCTTTATTGAATAGCGTACTAATGATGCTCTGCTAAGGTTAACCTATGTTGACGTTGTGTTATGTTCTAGTGTTCGTGATCTTTGCTTTGATGAAGTATTATTCGAGTTGCCATATTATGACCATGTTGATGTGTTTTATGATTTTGAAATTAATAAACTTGCTAGTAGAATTGCAATCAATAGGGAATAAACATCGTAAAATTGTACTAAATTGGTGTGGTTATTCATGACTGAAAGGTCATGGTGGTTTCAGAGTCTTATTTATGACTTTATTGACTTGTTGATTGACATGTTGATCAGCTATCTCGTCTTAAGGTGTCTTCAGTCAGGGTCAAAAGATTAATTGGCCTAAAACGAGTCCCAGGGTGAATAAATTATATAGATTGGGACGCGTTAGCAGTTATGGTAGCAGAGGACGGTTTAGGCCCTTTGGGGGCACTAGGACAAGGGACCATTGTTTAAAATTGTGTTTGAGATAATGCAAATTGGAGGTATGATGTGTCTCTAAATTCCCCCTGACTTTCCCGGAATCTCGGAGCTTGCCTAAGTGAGTTAGGCATGTTCTCGGCATTCTAGCATGTGTGGTGTAGAATTTGCGCTTGCTCAGCTTATGCATATCGCAGGTGATTTGTGAAGTTTGTGTGAATTTAGGCCAGGTAATGTTTTAGTAGGAGTGGGCGTACTCCGCAGTATGAGAGTAGGGAAGTTGGTGAACTTCATGTGAATGTGGCGCTTTGTGCTAAAAAATTGTCCACATGGTTGTTGGTGATCTACGGACCCGTCGTGGTCTAAGACTCCAGAGTATATTGAGAAGTATATGAGACACTTGGTTTATGTTGAAATTTGTGCGGTTTAATAGGTCAATCGGGCATGGTTGACAAGTCGAGTTTGAGTCAAATTGTGTGAATGAAACCTTCGATGGAGATTTGGCAAGTTCTAAAGTGCACTAGAATGAATCATTGACAAGTCGAGAGTAGGATTTGCGGGTCGAATTCTGCTTGCGAGTGCGGGAACTGAGAAGGAGGGAGTAGCGGCTGAGGCTTCAAGTGAAATCTCGGTAAAGTTCTGAAGCGATTGTGTTACCCTTCCTGTAGTAAACCGGCAATTATTATTATTTTTTTGTTAAAGGTGCTCGCAATATTGCATTAGTTTTGTGTGAATAGAGAATGAGAAAGACAAGCCGCAAGACTTTGTCAGCCGCAGTGTGTGTGAGTGTGACGTCATTGGAGCCACGCTGGGATAGGTCAGTTGCCGAGAGGGGTCGCGCACGGATTGGCAGCTATCTGTGAGAGGCAGTTGGTTGAGAAGGTAGGCGATGAGTGTTCTGGGAATTAAAGTCACTTCCTGATTAAATTCTAAACAAAATAAAAGACACAAAAATGAAGTTTTCCAAGGCTCTAAAGAGTGCTTTGAGGGGAGATACATACATCACAGCGAGTGTGGGGGAGCCCACACCACCAGAGGATACTCCGGCTTATACCATAATGGAGGAGAAGGGAGTCGCGCCATGTCTTTGGCTAAAGCAGTGGTGCAAAAGGACAGAAAAGGAGGGATGTCTAGCGTTTCCGGAGTACGGAATGTTTAATATAAGAATTCTGGAAAATTTGCAGGGGGTGTTAAGTGAGCAAAAACGGCCTCCGAGACCAGCTCAGTATGAGGCGGTATCGGTCTGGGACTTAATGGCTATACAACAAAGGCAACAGAAATTTGTGAGGAGAAAGAGAAGAGCAGAAAAGACTCTAGTGGAGGATAAATGGGATAATGAGACCAAGATGTGGAGAAGGGGAATAGTAGACGGAGTTAGGATGTTTCCGGCAATAAATCAAGAAGACGAGGTACAAGGAAAAAGGGCCACTGGTAAGACGGACAAGGGCTCTAGTAAACCAAAGGAGACTCAGAAGTCTTGGGCAGATGAAGATGATTCAGACGAGGAGGAGTTTCTTAATCAGTTGTTACATGATCGCCCGCCACCATATGTCATGAATGATAATGGACCAAGTACTAGTGCGGGTCCTGAAGATCTGTCCCAAAATCAGGGTATCCTAAATACAGTACAGACAAGTAATACAGTTCCGATACAGAATAGTGTTAGTATACCCACTGCACCAGACATGCAGATACAGTTGCAGCCACCACCAATTCAGATGCTCTATCCTGATGTCCCAGTATTGGAGACAACTACGATTTTGATGGGGCCGCCTGATCCAGTATATCAGAGAGCAAAGTTAGTACAGATTGAGCCAACTCCACAATTGCTGCCCCAGCTGCAGCAACAGGTGGTTCCGAGTTACACTTCTGTTGCAGGACTGCAGTCGGTAGCCACAGCACCCATGATGAATCCAGCTATGGGAGTTAATGCTCCACAGGGTTTTGGAGTTGGACAGACACCAGCTGCTATATCATTGCCAATCACTGTTGGTACACCTGTACCGCTGTATGCCCAAGCTAAGCCCAGCGTATGTGACCAGGGGGTAATGACCCAAGAGGCGATAAGAGGAGGGCACACAGGAAACTTGCAGGCAACGACACAGGGAGGACGGACAGCTGAAGGGTCTAGATCCTTGTTGGACTTCAGTCCGATTGGGGTTCTTTTGGAGACAATGAGGCAAGCAGGGTTAGGTACACTGACCCCACAGGTAATGAGTACAAATACGACACAGACATCAGCGGTGCAGTCTGGAAATGTCTTGTTGCAAGGCTTAACAGCGCAACAGTTGAATGAGTGGTTAGACAAGTTCAACACTCCGCAGACTACCTCAGTGACTGCAGAGAGATAAGAAAGAGAGGAATGCCTGAATTTTGTGAGGCTGGGTGTGGAAGCCACAGAATTAGTAGAATGAAAAATGGGGGTGAACAGATTAGAGTCATACACGGAAGCAGAATTGAGGTTTTTGTGCCCCAAAATAACCAAAGAAGTGAGCAGGGTGCATCAGAGGTTGGCAAACCTAGCAGACAAATACAGCATAGACTTAGACAATACTAAGCATTTGAAGAGGAGCTATGGGTTAGACTTTGAACCTAAAGATTTCGATCACATGAGATCCACCGGAATGAAGGCACATCTTAAAGAGATATTGCAGAGTGCTCAAATTTGGGGAGCATTAGAGAAGTGGGAATGCAGATGGGCAAAGAAGAGAGATAAAGAGAAAGGTGTCTGCCAGGAACCAAAGCAGGCGAAAGCTGCACCAGAGACGGGGACAATAAAAATGTTACCAAGAGAGAAACAGCTAGAGGGGTTCTAGTCCGTGTACCATGGTCTAGAGGTGACATCCTGTCATTCACAAATGATTATCCCAGGTGGAGGGAAAAGCCGATAGAGTGGCACCAGCGGACCGACAGGTTTGTGAAGCTTGCAAAATGTCTTTGGGAAGACTTGAATACCCTGTTTGAGATCATAGTTCCAGCAGATTTGTGGTTTGAGTGCAAGACGGGTGTGGATTGGCCGACAGAGGAACCGGCAAGGGATAAAATTACTGGAGCACCGTCTTCTGAAGTGATGACGTATTATCATAAGGTGATTGAATTTTTGAAGCAGAAGGTGTCGCCGAAAGTTACTGATTGGCAGAAAATTGATAGAACATCACAAGAGGGCAAAGAGTCTACATGCTTACTATGAGAGTTTGTTGAAGGCATTCAAACACTATAGTGGCACTGAGGTCATAGAACCGAAAAACATGAATCATCTTGTGTTCAGATTTGTTGAAGGACTGAGACCAGAGATTAGCCAGATGATTACGAATCATTTGATCTGTTGGCAAGCAAAGCCGATTGATGAGGTGTTGCAGCATGCAAAATACTGTAGTAAAGAGATCGAGCTGAAACAGAGAAAGTTGAAGGAGAAAGTGATGGTGATGCAAATTAAGGCAGTGCAAGCAGGGATGCAGGGAAATGGAGTACAGCAGATGGTACAGCAGCAACCGCAGGGAAATGGATTGTTTCAGGCACAACGTAGAGGACGAGGACGAGGAGGTTTTGTGCACCAAGGTCCAGATATGAATACTGTTGTGGTTCAGAATGATGTGCAAGGGATGAAAAAGGTGTTACCATGTCACGTGCGTGGGGCACTGGAAGCGGGAGTGCCCAATGATGGTGCAAGATGGTGTTGCTCAACAAAGCAATGATGTCTGTACATTTCAAAATGTGAGGGGTCCAAAAGTGAGGGGTCAAAATCCGAACTTCCAGAATAACATGGTGCAGATGCAGGGTCTTCAGCCTCAGCAACCAATGCAAATGCCACGTGTTCAGCCAGCGCAGATGCAGCATGTACAACAGCAGATTCCCATGGTATCTAGACAGCAAATGCAGTTACCATTAGCTCCAATGGGACAGCAACAGTTGATGCTTCCTCAACAGGTCACAGGTCAAAAATGAGTCAAAATAATACAGTACAACAGTTCCCATTTCATTGTGAGGATGGAATAAACGATGAATGGTCGGATGATTGTTCAGATAGTGAGGTGTGCAGACTTGCAGTGTCCCTAGAAGTAGATCAGAGGGGACCTTATGTAGAGGGAAAGGTGATGGGTCATAAGGGTTTCGTTCCTAGTTGATACAGGAACTACACGCTCTACAGTCAGAAGTGCAGAGGTTCCGAAATTGCCACTTTCGGGGCGTACCATAAGGTGGTAGGAGTGGCAAATCAGTTCCTGACAAATCCGGTTACAGATCCGGTCCAAGTTGAGATTGGTAACTTCCAGGGATTACATAGATTTGTAGTCTGTGACTCGAGTCCCGTATCCCTACTCGGACAAGACTTATTGTGTAAAACGAGGTGTTCGATTACCTGTTCAAACGAAGGGATTGAGGTGCAGACAAACAGTGATGATGAAGGGGACGATGGTCAAATCTCAGAACCAGAGACGGAGACCGCAAATGAGGAGTACCCTTTGATAACCTTATTCCCGATGTTCCCAGTTACTGACTTACCAGCCGAATTACAGGGAACAGTGACAGAGAAAGTGTGGGACCTGACAGGAAAGGAAGTGGGATTAATAAAAGGAGCAGAACCAGTCAAAGTAGAGGTAAAGCCAAATGCAGTGTTTCACCAGGTACCGCAGTATCACATGGCACAAGATGTCCTTATACATAGACGCAGATAATTGCAGACTTTATAAAGCAAGGAGTGTTAAGAGAAGTGATGAGCAGCCCGTGTAATTCACCAACAATGGGTCTGAAAAAGCCTTGTGGGAAAGTTCGAATTGTTCAGGACTTGAGAAAAATCAATGAGATTGTGGTAAAATGTTGTCCCATAGTGCCAAATCCAGCCGTGATTATGTTTCAGGTTCCATGTGATGCAGAATGGTTCACAGTTGTGGACCTGTCACAAGCATCCTTTTCGGTGCCTCTTCATGAGGACAGCCAATTTCTCTTCAGTTTAAAATTCCTGGACAAGGTTTACAGTTGGTGTCGAATTCCTCAAGGGTTTTCTCAATCACCTTCCATCTTCAATCAGATATTGAGGAAGGACTTGGAGTCATTAGAATTGCCTTTTAGTTCGACTCTAGTACAGTACATTGGTGACTTGTTGATTGCATCCAGAACGAAAGATGTCTGCAGGTACAATACTATTGCCTTACTGAAACATTTGGGAAAGAACGTACATAAAGTGTCCCCAAAGAAGCGTCAGTACTGTCAGAAAGAGGTGAAGTACTTAGGTCACCTGATTGAAAAAGGGTCGAGGAAATTATCCAAAGAAAGGGTGACAGCCGTATTGCAGATGTATCCCCTGACAACCAAGGGAGCCGTTAGGATGTTTTTGGGAATGGTAGGCTACTGTCGTCAGTGGATTCCCAACTTCTCAATCATCTCTAAACCTTTGGTGAGATTGACTGTCAAGGAGATTCAGGATGGCCCGTGTGCCATAACCATGTCTGAGAAAGAGATGAAAGCATTCATGGAATTGAGGGAAAGCATGTGCAGGACACCAGCTTTAGGTATGCCTGATTACACAAAGCTTTTTGTACTGTTTTGTCATGAACGTGATGCTTGTTCTTTGTCTGTCCTGACACAGGTCCATGGAGGTGCAAACCGCCCAGTAGCATATTTTTCAGCTACTTTGGACCCAGTCGCAGCAGCCTTGCCTGGTTGTATGCGTACAGTTGCAGCAGTTGGTCAAAGCCTCACTCAGTGTGAAGGTATAGTGATGGGACATCCCTTAACAGTAATTGTCCCACATTCAGTTGAAATCCTGTTGACTTGAACAAAGACGCAGCATATGACAAATGCAAGACTAACTAGGTATGAAACAATTATTCTGGGGTCACCAAATGTATCCCTGAAGAAATGCACTGTGTTGAACCCGGCAACTTTGCTTCCTAATGATAATGCAGATATTGATGATGCTGAGGAGGTAGAACATGATTGTCTTGAGGTAACAGATCTGTGCACGAAACTGAGACCCGACATTAAAGATATCCAATTGGAAGAAAATGATTACATTATCTTTGTTGATGGTTCATGCCTGAGAGACTCAGTAGGAGTACTGAGAGCTGGATATGCCGTGTGTACAATCTCTGGTATTCTAGAAGCATCCTGGCTCGAAAGAGTATACTCTGCTCAAGTGGCTGAATTAATTGCTCTTACTAGGGCATGCCACGCTGCTGAGAACCTGAAAGTCACTATCTATACTGACAGCAGATACGGATTTGGAATTGTACATGATTTTGGCCAGTTATGGTCACAGAGGGGTTTCCTAACCTCTTCTGGTTCCCCAGTGAAAAATGGTGAAAGAATTAAGTAATTGTTGCACGCGATTCAGTTACCTCTTGAAATTGCTGTGGTGAAATGCAATGCTCATGTTAAATCACAAGACTTTGTGTCAATGGGAAATGGATATGCAGATCAAGTCGCAAGGTTTTGTGCATTGAACTGTATATCATGTCAAGATCAATGTGAATTGTTACCTGAAACTGAAAATGAAACATGCTCAAGTTATGCATTAAGGGTGGTTTGCGCACTAGATCAGTTAAAATCATTGCAGGGACGTGCCAGCAAGGAAGAGAAACGCTCTTGGCTCAAAATGCAATGCTTACAGAGATCTGATGATTTATGGGTTTCAGAGGAGGGGAAAATGGTTTTGCCAAACAGCCTTTTGTCACAGTTTTGTGAGGTTTTACCATGGTCAAGCACATGTTGGGAGAGACGCAATGACCAGGTTGTTCAAAGTCGATTGGTTCAATCCAAAATTCAGACAAGCTGCAGAAGTTATACATCACAGGTGCAGTATCTGTCAGCAGATGAATGCGGGAAACGGCACTGTGCTGAATTTGAGCCACATTGGGAGAGCAGGAGGTCCATTTAGCAGAATGCAGATGGATTTTATTGAGATGCCTGTATGTGGAGGTCTGAGGTACATGTTGGTGATTGTGTGCATTTTCATTCACTGGATTGAAGTCTACCCTACACGTAGGAACGGCAGTCTCACAGTAGCGAAGCTGCTGCTTATGGAATTAATACCACGTTTCGGGTTTCTGATCTCTTTAGAATCAAATAGGGGAAGTCACTTCAACAATGAGGTGATAAAGCTCTTGTGTACTGCATTGAACATTGAACAGAAGTTGCACTGTAGCTACCGCCCTGAAGCATCAGGACTAGTGGAGCAGATGAATGGTACCTTGAAGTCCAGAATGGCAAAGATGTGCGCAGCTACAAATTTGAAATGGCCAGATGCATTGCCCTTAGTGCTGATGTCACATCAACAAGAAAACAGGACTGTCTCCTCATGATATTCTTATGGGCCGAGCTATGAGATTGCCCACAGTGCCTGCAAATGTTCTTGCGAATATCACGGATGATATGGTGTTGGACTGCTGCAAGGGTCTGGCTGACGTGGTCCACTCTTTCTCTCACCAGGTGGAAGCTACCACATTACCACCGATACGTGATCCAGGTCACACCCTGAAAGCCGGTGATTGGGTTGTTGTCAAGAAACACGTGAGGAAGTCATGTTTGGAGGCACGTTGGAAGGGGCCATACCAAGTGATACTACTACTGCTGTGAAATGTGCAAGACTTCCAAATTGGATCCATGCCAGTCACACAAAGAAGGTGACGTGTCCAACTGATGAGGAACTTGAATTGTCCAAAACAACAGCTGCAGAAAAGGAAGTCTCAGGGCCGGAGAGTAATCAAAGGGGAACTGAGACTGAAGGAGAGTCCGTTGAGGACGGCATAGTCACTCAAACAGTAAACGCGATCCAGAGGGGTGACAGTGAGCCTATCTCAACCGAGGCACCAGGAGAACCGACCCTGAGAGAGGTTCTCCCAGAAGCAGACGGATACGGGTTTGAAGTTGAATCTGTAACAGTCCCTGAAGGCGAAGGAGGTGAGGTAGAAGGAGTCCAAAGTGTTCTGACTCCTCCTGAGCCGCTTGTAGATCCATCAAGAGAAAAACACCATAGCACAAGAGGAGGGCACTGTTCAACATCCTGAAAAGTCGAGCAGTAAGAAAACCCTTAAAGGAGAAAACTGTCCGGAACCACAAGCTGCAAAGGAGAGAGTGATCCCTAATGAAACGATAGAGGAAGAAGTTGATACATCCAGGAATGAAGATCTCAGTGAAGGAGAGTTGCAGGGTGATCGCAAACTAAAAAGAAAGAGGGTCGCAAACAGGAGATACGCAGGTCCGTAATGGGTGTATGCAACATCAGCTGAGTGGCAGCAAGAATTCTTGGCATTCTGTTTTGATCGAGAAATTCCAGGTCAATACTACGGCACTTGAATTCAACCACAGAAAGAGACTGTGTTAAGTTGAAATTAAATAGAGAGAGAGAAACCTGAGAAAAGAGACTGATAAATTACCGGATGTGACACTGTTAACCTGAATTGACTCTGAAAAACTGATTATGACGAGCTGCTAACCTGGTTTGACAAAGGGTCCTGGGAGTGAGTGAAACGCTGTAAATACTTGCCAAGGGAGAGACTTTGCACAAGAGAAAAAAAAAAAAAAAAGAGCCTTACATTTTCCTCAAGTTGATTGTTTGTTTTATATTATTCTGCTCTCTGATTCTTTACAGATTATGAGTAGCATTAGAAATAATGATAATAGAGATAGGATTCGTGTTTGGTTGAGTGTTATTTTGGGTATTGTATGTGCAATAATAATTATAGGTGTGATTGTGGGAATGCCATTGGTTGATAAGCGTGTGATTATCAATGCTTCAATTCCTGAGACTGCTACACTAACACCATGGGAGAGGTTTGAGCAGGATACGAAATATTTGCATGAGGGAACTAATTCAAAAAGGGAACTATCTACTAATGTCTTCTATCGCTTGTTGAATGAGTATGTTGAAACAATCGATGCAAAGAATTGCTATGTGTGCACGAAGATTCCTTCATCAGTACAAGAAGGGGTTACTTATCATAGTTTGCCGCTTACCTACGGAATAAGCTGTAGTTTGTTATTAACAAGATTCTATGATCAAGAACATGTTCAATACTTCTATTCTAATCTAGATGTAGTGTTTTCTTTTGTGCGTGTAATTGAGTTTCTAAATAAAATAGCTAAGGAACATAACATAAAATAGTTAGGGGTTTCTTTGAGCCGACACTGACATTTGGAACAGCTTATGCGCACCTCAATAATCTAACATGCTTACTAACTCCTGTAGAGAAGAGCTTCTTAGATCACACTGATGATAGAAGAAAAGGGTTAAAGGAAAAGCTAGAAAAGGGATTAGAAAAACCAACGTTTGCAAATGATTATGCTTATAGTGCAATAAAGACACAGGGCAAATTAGCTATAGATGCATTACACGTAGGAAAGCTTTGTATATATAGGCCAAAATCTGATTGTGATACTTTATTTGTGGGAACGAGTGAATGCAGACATGTGTTTTTGTTTCAGAGTAAATGGACCTTCATGTTAAATGGACAGGATCCAGCGATCCCTGGGATCTATTACATATGTGGACTTAATGCCTATTACCGTCTTCCAAATGGATTTTATGGGACATGTTATTTGGGAATAGTTTTCCCGAAGATCTACCAATTTGATGACTTAAAGAAATGTCCTAAAATGTCTGAATTACATCATACTAGACAAAAGAGAGAGACAGCGGCTGCTGTCGTAGGTGATATATTTGGAGACATAATTCCTTCAGTGGGGGTTATCTTAAACTCCATAAAGATTTGAAAGTTGTCTACTATTGTGGATAACATGCTGACAAACTTCACAGGGGCTATACTCCTGATGGATACTGAAATTGCTGCGGAGAGGGCTATGACTCTTCAAAACTGGCTTGCTTTAGACTTTCTTTTAGCGAAGAGTGGCAGAGTCTGTAGGATGCTTAATGAGTGACACTGTTGTGCATTCATTCCTGATAATAGTAATAAGTTTAGAAGTATGCTTACTAACCTAACCAGAGACCGTACAGATTTGAAGGAGCTGAAGGAACCTGGAATTTTGGAAAAGGTTGGAAAGGAAATTGCCAAAGAAGGGAATTGGTTTAATAGTATTTGGAGTGGGATACTTGCAAAAATAGTATGGGTTATATTGATTGTTCTAGCTTGTTTATTCGGACTATGGTTATCATGCAAAATTAGCAAAAGAATTAAAAGAAAAATGACAAAACGCAATAAAAGGAAATAAGAAAAGAAAAAGGATAAAATGTTCAAAGAAATTTGGGAAAAATCACAAAGGGGAGAAGAAATTGAAATGCGTGGTCTAAGGAAGTAAAAGGTTGTGAAGGGAAAGGTTTTGTGTGATGAAAAGTGTCATCAGAGGAGGGCTTGAGGGAGCATAGCTCTTATACTCAAAATTACCATGAAATGTTTATGAACTAATGCATAATAATGTTGCATAGAAAATGTATTAATGTGTTTTGCTAAACGTGCGCTTGAAATGTGCCCACGGGGAGTGGCCTTCAATGTATACGATGATTAATGAAATTGAATAATGATGAAATACTGATGCGCTAATGAATGATTTTACACTAATATTAAGAGTTATATGTTAAGGTTTTGCTAATAAATTCACTAGGCTTTAGTTAGCATGAGTCGAGGCCTAGCTGCCCGGTTTCATATTAACGTGCCCTGTGCTGACTTGCTGAAGCACATGAACTTGTACTTTTACAAAAGATAGAAAATGAGTGTAACCGTAGTAGATTCATTCTCAGCAAATTCGACTTGCTCAAGGAAACATTCTTGCTGAATGCAACAGTGTAGACTCGTTACAGGTACTAAGTCGCCTAGACCGGTATAGACAATGGAACCACTGACATGGGATGCGAGAGGACCACGAGAGTATGAAATCATACCGGACATTCTACCCGTTGAAGACGTCAATCACAAGAACCAATAAACTACGTGAGAACTGTTATGGGGTGACAATTTTGATGGTACCACTGGAGAATCATTGGATGCAGATAGTGGGGTGCCAACCCGGCCCAATTAGAAATAGGGGACTGTACAACAGAAAAGGGATAAAAACCTTTGACACGAGGAGCCATTAGGAGATGCCGTTGCGAATCTTGATATTACCCAGAGACTTTGTCACTTTGCATAAAGACTTTGCTATTTGACTCTTCAAACTATCCTCGCCCTTACCTTGCCCGTTCTATACTTCTCCTCCTTATGAGGGAAGTGTCCCTTTTTCCCCATCTGGCTGAACCTGGCTGATGGCGAATCAACTGATGTCCTGAGGACGAAGATTGACTCTGTATACTGACCCATTACTGAGGGTAACTATATGATGATGAAATTGTAATTGTCTGTTTGCCTTTCCTTTCTAGGTACCAACTGCTTCTTTTGACAGAGATCCTAGTTAGATGTTTTACAAATTGGTGTTACCAAATTGTTTTGCATGAAGCCCAACATGCCAATGCTAATTCGAGGTTAGTTAAGGAGTTCACTAAACGGATGCAAATAGACAAATGACTGAATCAATGCTTTGTTGAATAGCGTGCTAATGATACTCTGCTAAGGTTAACCTATGTTGACGTTGTGTTATGTTCTAATGTTCGTGATCTTTGCTTTGATGAAGTCTTATTCGAGTTGCCAGATTATGACCATGTTGATGTGTTTTATGATTTTGAGATTAATAAACTTGCTAGTAGAATTGTAATCAATAGGGAATAAACATCTTAAAATTGTACTAGATTGGTGTGGTTATTCATGACTGAAAGGTCTTGGTGGTTTCCGGGTCTTATTGATGACATTATTGACTTGTTGATTGACATGTTGATCAGCTATCTCGTTTTAAGGTGTCTTCAATCAGGGTCAAAAGATTCATTGGCCTAAAACGAGTCCCAGAGTTAATAAATTATATAGATTGGGACGCGTTAGCACTACCAATGGAGGTGCGGAATTGGAGAGTGATCTTTTGATTGACCCCAGAATAGAGTTGGATGCCATATTTGGATATGCCTATTGCTGGGTCCAAACCGAGGGTGCATGGTGTGCAAAATAACAATGAACTGGGATGCTGCCCTAAGTAATTACCAGAGACTGAGATTATTTCAAGCATTTCATCCATCATATTTTGTATATATCAGTGCAATACCCTAAGTGCAATGGGTAAGCCAAGACATTGATCATGTGCTTACCCTGACACTGGAATCTATCTGCACCCAACTGATGAGTCCCAATCAGGCCAAACCAGTCTTAAATTGCATGTGTTATGCTGAGCGAGGACCTAGTCTGGCTTTTCAAGTTAGACTGTCCCAATTGGAAGAGGATAATGACTGATTTTCATACAGCTGGGTCCAAACTAAGTTGGCATGGTATGCGAAATAGTAGGCTTCATTGTTGCAGTTGGGCAAGGGTCATTGGAAGAATCTGAAGCTTTTGCTTTTTCAGTTAGTGCAGACAGTTCATTGGAGGTGAGATCCCTAAACTAGAAAGGCACAATTTTGGTATTTCAGTTCTGTTGAGTAATAGAAACCAAAACTGAACTAAAATGGTTTGTGTTCAGTTTGTAATGATTTGATCCCAGATTTCTACGACCTTTTAACTGAAAGAAATAGATAAAGTTTTACAACATTCCCAAGCATTGCCAGCTGTTTGGGTAAAGCCAAATGGTAGACTGATTTAAATAGTTCTTTTGAGGAGTTTGCAGTTTCAGTATTGGGAAAATATCGATCTTTTTCTTGGAAAATTTCCAATTTGTATGAATTTAAAAGGTACAGGGAATGGATAATATCAAGCATCAACCACAATAAATCAAGCCAAGAAAGTCAAACTTCCAATCAGTAGAGCAGAACTAGAGATAGTCAAGCTTAAAGATGTCAGTGAAAGTAGAGCCAGAAAATGCAAAGCACCAACTGTAGTTATCTGACAGGGACACAATTCACAAGTTCAGGCTCACCGTAATGGAGTGCAGACCAGCTACAGGGATCCCCTTAGGTCCCCTGAACATAGTACCTCATCCTGGTTGCAAACAGATGTGGAATCCCACATTTGAGGATGCATCGCAGAGCAGAGGCGATGCAAGTTCCTGGGTGAGGAGATGTATTGCACAGCAGTGGTTGCAGGGAGCTTTGATGTGCAATGTGATATCCTTTTGTTGAAATGCGTTGGTCTGCTGAATCCGTAGTTACAGGCCCACTTCCAAGGATTCAGAAATGGTACCCCTTGGGAGGGCAGTAATGACAGATGGCAGAGTCCAGGTGCTGGGTTTAAGTTTGGTGGAAGCCTATTCTGTCCCTGAGGCTTCTGATCAGGAGGCCAGTCGAGTAGCCCTTGGAGTCCCTCTGGGTTCTTGTATTAAGAGATGCAGGTCCAGTTCTTCTCACCCAGGCAAGAAGGCATCAGGTTATCACATCAGGGTGGCAGGTACTCTGGGTAGAAGTCCAGCAGAGTGGCAGTATATTCAGCAGCACAGTAGTCCTTCTTCCTGGCAGAGTCAATAGGTTTGGAGATGTACTGAAGATTTGGGTCTCAGAGTCCAACATTTATACCTGGTGAAGTATAGGGAGCTTCTAGAGGTTTCCACCTTCCTGCTGTGTCAGGAGTCCTCTTCCTCCCTGCCCTACTTGTCTGGGGTCCTAAAGGACCAGTGTCAAACACTTTGTGAGAGTGCTCAAGCAGAGCTTTTGTGGTGTGCAAGTATGGTAAGTGACAGCTCCTTCCCCTCATTAACATAGAGTGGCCCATCCTGCTGTGGTGTAGCCATTTTAGATCCACGCACGTTATTTTAGCATATTAGGCCTGCCGCTGTGCACTTTAACCTAGATATATTTTGTTCAGCTTCATTTAATTATTCTTACAATAGCCACTTTTGCAGTCTTGTTTTATTTCTCTCTATCTAACTGTTTGTGCCTACGCCAGCACTACGTTCTCAAACAAGACAGTCTTACTCACTCTGTGCTTCTTTCAAGGCTGCATTAAGATAGGTTGCCGGTGAACGTGGTACAAGTTTTGTCTCTGACATTCATAGAAAAACTCTCATCCTTACGTAGGTACATTTTCTCAGAACATCAGCTGTTTTATTATAAAAACATTTCCCTGTCCCTTACACATTAGAGGGAGATTCCAGCCAGAGAACCACAACTGTACGTTGATTGCTGAATGCTTCACTACAGCTGCTTATGCAGACTTCAGATCTTCGCTCAGGTATGGGGGATGATGTCATCCCAGGGGAACCTGAAGGACAGAATTAGAGCTTAACACGCTGTGCTCTATTACAGCCTAGGTATGAATTAGTCTATTGACTCTAGTGACAATATGGTAGCATTATTTCTATGCTTTACTCTCCTTGTCACAATTTTAATCTTGTCATGCTGTATTGTCCTGGTTATTGTAGGAGATGCTTTGCTATCTAAAATGCAGTTGCTTCATTAAAATCTTATTGAAACATATACTGCCTCTTTTTGTCATTGTGTATGTGAGACTAATGTAACTGAGAGAAATGAAAGAGACATGAGTGACCATGGTTTCCCAGAGAAATCAATTATGTCATGCGCTCAGCTGCCCAATCCTCCCTGCCTCTGGGTGTAGATGAGGCACTGCTATTTAGCCGGAGCAAAACCCGGATTGGGGCAACAGGTGTCACCTGCAGTGGGTCAAACTCAGTCTCCCACACTGCAGGCGATTCTGCTGCTCAAAATACAGTATTCTCATTAGAATAATGAGAGTCTACTCGACACTGCCATAGCTTCCCTTTGTCTCACTGTCTGGGAACAATACACAAAGACCAACTGCCAGCTACACCTACTCATGTGACCCAGGATACATACAGCAGACATCAAATGGTTAGGACAGAAAAAGGTCAACTTTCAACAAGTGGTATTTTCAGAAAAGTGATTAAAATCTGACTTCACCATTAAAGAGATCCATTAATTACAATTCTACAGACACCAAACTCAACCTGTCTACATGCTCCCAATTGAAAGTTATTGCTCAATAAGTATACTAAAGTAATCCAATATTATCCTATGGGATTGGTGGTACTTGCAGTAGTGAAAAACAGTGTTTCACTACCAAGACATGTAAAACTTAAAAGTGCTTGTCAAACATTTTAAATGCACTGCACCCTGCCCTCTGGGCTGCCCAGGGCCTATGCTAGGGGTGATGAATATGTATTAAAAAGAAGGCTCGGGCCTTGAGAAAGGCTTATTTTGCTAGGTTGAAATGGTAGTTTAAAACTGCACAAACAAGATGCAATGGCAGGCCTGAGATGTTTTAAAAGCTACTTAGGTGGGTGGCACATTGAGTACTGTAGCCCCACTAGTAGAATTTAATTTACAGGCCCTGGGTACATATAGTACTACTTTACTAAGGACTTATTAGTAAATTAAATATACCAATTGGGTGAAAGCCAATTCTACTATTTCTAGAGGAGAGGTCACAAGCACTTTTGCTCTGGTTAGCAGTGCACAGAGTCCTAAATGCCAACAAAAATAAGTTTCAGAAAACAGGAGGGATAAAGCAAAAAGTCTGGAGATGGCTCTGCAGAAAGGGCCAGATTCAAAACTCTTTAGTGAGCTTGCTGCCTAAACTATGACTCTGGCTTAGCTCTACAAGGTTTTTTTTTTCACACCCAGGGGTGACACGGATGAACTTAGTTTAATGCACCAATGATTGAATGTGGAAGGCAGTTTATTGTAGTCCTGCAGAACCCCACCTAATACATAGTTGAAGTTGTGAGAATGCTTTTGGGTTATTAACAATCCCTAAACATGGATCCAGTGATAATTTAAAGGACCAATAGTGTTCCTTAAAATATCACACACAAACTGTGCTAAGAAAAAGACACTTTAATTAAAAAGCATTTTTTTCCACAGTCTCATCATGTTGTTTAGCACATAAAAAATTCAGAATATTATTAAAATAGCACAAATGCATGTTACAAAGGGAATAAAATGATAATTTCTACCATTATTAACATTTCATCTAATACCCTAACACGCTACTTCTTTGAGCTACACCCAGAAAGCATGGAGTAGGAGACTAGCATCTAGAGATTCTTAGGGAAAATCAACACACTACATACGTGTCTACAGCAAACTGTTGTAGCTGTCAGAAGACTAACCACCTAGCCTTTCATAAACATATCTAAAAGCGGATCATTCCAGTTAGCATTTTTTCGCCATCTTCCTTTTTTTAATTCAGAAACTGCCAGTACACTCAAGGGTATTATTGTACTCTACAAATGTTCTAACATATCTCAAATTATCACCTCAGCCACTACCTCCCAACTGCCTACTTCATTGATAATTTTCAACGATATTGATGATCAGTATAGTACTGTAAGAGCATGCATCCATTCACAGTGCACCCACACCCACAACAGCCTATCTGGCATGAGGCCAGATCACAAAACAAAATTGACTGGCATTATTTCTTGTTCATGATGGTAAGCTAAGGTAGAGCTTGCTCCTGACCCCTTTTCTCACTGTATTATGAAAACAAGATTTGGGAGGTAGTAATGTGTGAGGAGAATGTCTGTGCACATTTCATATGAGATTTTGTTCTAGTGATATGTCACTTTTGTGCTGCTATGTATTTTTGTTACATTACAGCAATGTTTTTTTTTTTTAAATGTTGTACTGTGGTCGCTGCCATGCATTCTCTTTTTGACTGTTCTGTAGTGCTGTCTATGTCATATTTTATTTGTGCATGCTACGGTGCTATGTTCTGTTGTTTACTTTAGATATGTCAATAAACCCTTCTAATAACCCTTTTAGTGCATATGATGGCCAGAAGCACACCCTCCGTGTTGCGGGCCACTATCAGGGCTTTTAAAAATCTTCCAGTGCTTTGTAAAGGAGAAATTTTTATTTTAAAAAAAGCCCAGGGGAAACACGGAAGCCCTTCTCTACCTCCCAAAACAGCGCCTCTCCTCCCCTCAGGGGTTAAAAGTTAAAGAAAATTTTAAAAAATTGACAAGGGATTGCCGGGAGCAGGGCTGACTGCTTGCAGGAGCTAATTTTGTTTTATAGCTGTGTAGTTTCCCTGGTGGCCATGATTTTCCCATATATATATATATAAATATATATGTATATATATATATACATATATATATATAGAGCGAGAGAGAGATATGTATGTATATCCAAGAAGTGACTCAAAATGATGGTCTCCCCAAAGAACAAAAATATATTTCAACTACGTTTCAGCTTCTGCCTTCCTCAGGTAGTACAGGATGGTATGCTCAGTGGCGGCAGAGCAGACACTGCTGGATTTTCAAAAAGCATCATGGGTGAAGATTCCAATTGAAATGTGAAATCAATGCAGTCCTGAGAATTCTTCAGATATGCAAAAATCAAGTGGTATTGTCAGTGATGTTCAGTCCATCTGGATGCAGTGATTTTAAACGGTCCATCCAGAAGTTTTCTCTGATGTCCAGTAGTTCTTCCTTTAGGATATGTTCCACAGGGAAAATCTTAAAATCTTATAGTAAATGGTCCACACGGTTAAAATGATTGGCTCCAGGGTGGTCAAGTTTCTCTCATGATGCTTTTTGAAAATCTAGCTGTGTCAGCTGTGTAGCCACTGAGCATACCATCTAGTAATACCTGATGACGTCGGGAGCCGAAACGTTGTAGTGGAAATCATTTTTGTTCTTTGGTGAGACCATCTGTTTGAGTCACTTCTTTCTTGGAAATTTAATTTCCTTGTGACTTATTGCATCCTTTGGGATCAAATCAGCCACCAGGAAAACCACACACACATATAAAAGTGATATTTTACATATACATATGGAGGGAGTGTCTCTCTCTCTCTACCTCTCCCTCTCTCTCTCCCTCTCTCTCTCTCTCTCTTCCTCTCTCCTTCTCTCCCTCTCCCTCTCCAGTAGAAGGTGTTAGCCAAAACTCGTAGACATTATTGTGGAGACAGTGTCGATTTTATTACGAGTGAAAATAAAGCTGATGAACATTATTTGAAGAAATTGGTTTCTTCTGCCTTTTGGGTCGGTGACTGATTTGATGCAGCCATTTCGTTAGCAAGATTAGGGGCACTTTTGCTGGGTGGTGTTGGAATCCAGGGAGGAAGTCATGGGAGGAGAGCACCAAAATTGATTGTCACACTGGGCGCCACCAGCACTAAAGGCTGTGTTGATGGGTATCTTGCAAGGTGAAGTAATACTGTGTTTTTTTTTTTTTATATTTTTGGATAACGTCTTGATCGAGGGAAGAAGACACAGTAAGTTGATCACATTTATTTACTTTTGCACACATCACTCACACACACACACTCACTCAAACACACACACCAATTGTGTACGAACAATATATTTGCCTTCTACATAGGATAGTGTTTTAGAAAGACAGTTTTAGCCAGTAGCAAATATGGCACCTTGTTGGATGACTGCTGCTCAAGCCCTAACACAGGTTATGGAGGACAGCTGTGAGGCAGGGTCAGAGGCTGAGGCAGCAGACACTGAGACAACATCTGAGGGAGAGGACAATGGAGCATAATCTAGAAGTGATTTTTCATTCCTAGGAAACCTACCAATCCCAGACATTTCTGAACACTGGAAAGCCAGGGGAGGTCTAGGAAGGTGTGGCTTTCATGGCTTCCCCAAAGTTTTCTTACCCTGAATACCTGGCAAACATGAAACATTGAATAAAAACACTATTTTTCCTTGCATTTCTTTGACATAAATCACAAGAATGTGCAGGGATCCACATGCGTCCCACCACCCAGTGTTCCCCACTTTTGGGAGAAGCCTACAAACTTCTTTGGAGGAAGTTTGCTGTTTAGTAGATGTGAAACTCATTTGCATTGCCTGTTCCTTTCAACTCTAATGCCTATTTTACATATGCCAGGAAGGCAGATTAGGCGTGCACCTTTTTCTTCCGACATTTTATGGACTCAAATAAATCGCGGCACATATAATTAATGCACATAAGAAATGTTATACGAGCACACATTTTGAAAATGCTAAAATGCTAAATGCATGCATTTTTACAGTCGCACGTCTCTTCGCGTAGGGCTCTCTGTGCAACTTTGTGTCCTATACAGAAACGTGGGTCAAAGACAAGTGGCAACTAAAATCGAATTTAGCTTGAATCATGCATGGATTATTCCCAGATGCCGGGGCGCATACAGAACAGAACTTTTACTCCCAATTATAGCACAGCTGGGAGGATCTCACGATAATGCACAGTTTTAGTGGTAAATGGCAAGGGAGGAAGCGCGGGGAAATCTGAGGCCAGACGGTTTGCTAGGAATCAGTAGCACAACATATATTATTAGTCTGATAATTACTCATTCTGTATTTGGTACGATCAAGAAAAAAAATATCATCGCGGCAACAGCATTAGAATAGAAAAAATCATAAAAGCCCAGCTTAAGCTTGTCTCATCGAGCCAAATTGGATTTTCAGCAGATGAGCTTTGATCATCTTCCAAAGTAAATTGTATAGCCAACCTAATTCACAACAGCCTAAATGGCCTTTTAGCGAGGCCCCAGAGTGTCTAGCCAATTTGTAGTGGAATCGTGTTCTCCAGCTGAGATTCACCGCTACCATCTGACCTGCTTGGGCAGCAATTTGTCACTCCTGCTGCATTAACTGAAACCGCACATTCAGACTGACACATGCACGTTTGGATAATGCCCTATGATTGTAACAGCCAGAAGTTTATTTGAGTGTATAACACTCACTGGTGGACAGAATACAGGGAAAAGTGACGCCCATTTCAAGTTCCAGGCATACCAGCCTGAGCGTGCTCCACCACGTCATTCACTGGTGTGGAAGCGTAATCCATTAAAACAATACATTTTGTAGCGCGAATTATACAAGTCGCAAAAATACGTATATAAATTCAAGTTATTTGGCTGCTGTGGAGTTAAACATTTGTCGCAGTGATCTGTTATGGTTTCAGATACTGACAAGACCAACTCAGCCTTCCTTCCTTCCGAGATCAGTAAATGGAGTATCATTCAATTGGGCGCTAGTAGTGCCTGTAATTTTATTGTGCTTAGAAATGTCAAAAGTGCGACGAGAAGCGTAGCATACAAAAAAGCTATTATCATATTAAACGCGTAATCTTAAATAATGGTCAATATCGTTTTAGTTAGCAAAATTATATTTTGTACCTTAGTTTTTCTCGTTTCAGTACTCCAGGACTTGTGTGAATGATAGGCAGTTAGGCTATCCTTATAACAAATATTTCCACTATTCTTGTAAACACAGGAAGCAGATACTAGTGTGAACTCACTGAAGTGATGAGTAGCTGAGGGCATGGCGAGGTCGAGCAGCCAAGACTCAAGACCAGTGCTTTAAGTGGAAAAGAAGGGGTGCTGATACTATTCACAGTACCTGACTGCTCCACCGAAGTGCTGCTACCATGGACGTCATTTAGGGGCCGCAAGGGGTCGCAGCTGAGACCTCTGGTTTGCCCTTTGCGACCCCAGCACTACCTTTGCGAACCCTGGCCTCAAGGGTGGCAAAATTCAGTGCCAGCAACACAGAGGCAGCTCGTCCTTATCGATGTGGGTTGGGGCTCCACTCGCTTTATTTTCTGTCAATTTTTATTACAATAATAGTTAAAAATAACATATTATTCACTATTAGTGTAATAAAAATGTAATACAATTTGCTGGAAGATGCCCTTCCATGGCTGTTGAGGTAAGTAAAAAATGATTTTAAATGTATGCTATGTGTGTGCTTGCGGGTGAGATTGTGAGAGAAGGTATGTAGATGTCAAGGTGTGTATGAGTGAAAGAGGACTTTAAAGGTTGTGTGGTGTCACTTCCGCTACCCTTGGCATTCCATTCAATTGACATCCCTGGCTGTACTCTCCCATTAAAAGCATTGCAACAGTGCAGAAAAGTGCAGATACACCCAGTTTCAAATAATGAAGTGAAGGGACTCAGTAGCGGACAGTACCTTCCAATTTAAAACACTGCTTAAGACCTAATTTAAATTTGGGGGATGAGATAATCCGCCACAAACATGATGGATATCACGTCTGTCATATTACAAGTGCATTGTATTTAACAACACATATAATACCGCAGATGGGAAACCTGCCACATTTGCACTACACTCTAAATCAGGCTCTTAGTCTTTGAAGATGGTTTGAGGAAATCCACTACTTGAGATAGCAAATTTATCAAGTGGAATAAGTATAACGTCAAGCAGGGCTAGTCTTTTAAATACAAATATCCAACTTTTATTAATTTTAAGCAATTATGCTTAAAAACAGATCCGTTTTAAGGCACGTTCTTTACGTTATTTTAGTAACTATGCTGCAGGGTTTCTCTGCATAGCTTTAGGGAGGGGAAGATTTAGGGGGTTATTCTAACTTTGGAGGAGTGTTAATCCGTCCCAAAAGTGACGGTAAAGTGACGGATATACCACCAGCCGTATTACGAGATCCATAGGATATAATGGACTCGTAATACGGCTGGTGGTAAATCCGTCACTTTTCCGTCACTTTTGGGACGGATTAACACCTCCTCCAAAGTTAGAATAACCCCCTTAGTGGGGTGGCGGGATTAGGAAATCAGGGCTAAAACATAATTAAAATTAACCCAGGATTGCAAACTACAACACCGGTTTAGAGGATGTGCATATCACAACTGTTTGATTGTCTCTTACAAGTGTTTAGAGTTTTTGATGAGTAATCAAGATTTCTGCACTGAGTGCCGCTGGGTTGGGTAGAGACCAGGGACCTCAGAACCATGGTGCTCAGTGAACTAGACATCCTTGCAACCGCCTGCTAATACTGAGGTGGCCTTGAAGTAGGGCAAGCTCTTCAGAGCTTGCCTGCTTAAAGGTGGGCTGCCAGACAGTGAGGGCTGCAGAGTGATGCATCGTTCAGTCCTAGCTCATACCAATAATTCAACACCTGACAGTGGACTTGGCTTTGTGAAAGATTTCAGAGACAGGGACAATATAATTATCATCACAGGAGATACACAGGAAGAGGGGAGATAGCTTAACTCTTCTTTCCATTTATCTTATGGAGAATCCCACAACTTTAAGCATTAGGCAAACAGGACGCAACCATAGCATGGGTACACTTTCTCACATGTACTCAAACACACTCACATCTAATATGCACACAGTCAGTGGTGAATCATGAACCACTACAGATATTTACCAGTAAGAACCTATTGACCTTCTTTTCACTCCAGTTCAGACAAAAAGCTGTTAGCCTATACTAAAATCAGCTGTCACCAAATGTTAGTAGTGTTATGGTTGGATCGTGTGGTAGCATCCTACAATGCCTCCATCTGGAAAAAGATTAATCACTCCTATTTTTGTGCAAAGTGAAATCTCTGCTGTGTGCAAGACAACAGGCTGTGTCTGCGAAGATCTCACTAAAGCCATATGAGCCTTGAGTGAGGTCTCGTTGTAGAAATTGATTTGTGCAGGCATAGTAGCAAAGTCACATTTGCACCAAGAGCTTTCATCAAAGAAATGTCACAGGCAGATAATGTGACAACTTTTAAAAGTTATTTTTTGCAAAATAAAAACACAATCACTCCTTACTAATGGTTTATTTCCTTCAATTAGGTATATACTATGAGAAATACTTTTCTATTTATCTCCTAACTGGTGGGAAGGAATAATAGCTTTTTGAAACTGTAATGCATCATATTAATGGAATTGTATTAATGCAGGTATTTTGTTTAAAATGACTGTAACATGAATGCTAATGAAGGTTTATTAATGGTGAATTTATAATTGACGTATTACAATGTAGTTTATTTGAATGTATTAATGACCTGTTTTAACTCACTTACTTTAGCCTAAGCGAGGCCTTCTAGGCGTTGTATTCCTGACTGTGCAGAAAATGTTGTCATCTTGCCTTTCTTCCAGATTTCATTCCCATGACAATGCTGGCTTGTTAATAGCTGTCTTTTGTTTTATACGTAGTTTATGAGGTTGTTAGAACTGGGGTATCTTGTTGGTAGTGGTTTGCACCCTGTCCTAGTAGGGACCCTCACCCTAGTGATGGTAAGGGAGTCACACAGTTAAGATAAACCCTGCTCATCCCCCTGGTAGATTGACATGAGCAGTCCGGCTTAACTGAGAGGCAATGTGTAAAGTATTTGTACACACACACACACACACAGAGTAACACAATGAAAATACCAGAAAAGGACTCCACACCAGGCTAGAAAAATAGCTAATAATTATCTGATTAAAACAAGAACAAAACAACAAAACTCCAGCATACACAAGTTTTAATATGTCTTTTTCAAACTTTAAGCAAGTGTCAAGCTATAGGAAACAATAGATGTATCTCTTTAGCGCAAAGTACTTGGAATGCATCAAAAACAAAGACAATGTGAGCCACAGGGGAGGTGTGGTGCGGGGGCAGCAAAGCGATGTGTCAGTTCCTTACTGGCAGGGGAGATGATGTGTCAATTTTTCCTCGCAGTAAAGGCAATGCGTTGATTTCCAGACACGCAGACTCAGTTCCTTACTGCGGTGTGAGGTTGATGTAAAATTGGCGCCAGGAGACAATGCGTGGAAAATCCAGACGTACTGTGTTGATGGGACTGCAATGAAACAGGTGCCAGCTCAATTCTGCAGCCGCAGGACAGGTGCTTTGTTGATTTTTCAGGTGTGAGACAAGTGCTGCGTCAATTCTTCTGGCGAGGAGTATTGATGCATGGATTTTCTCCTTCAGATCACCAGCTTGCACATTCAAGGGCCAGGGACTGGAGTTGTCACCACTTGACAAGTTAGGACTCTCAGCAGAAGATACCGGGCACTGGCAGATGAAGTCTTTGATGTCCCTGAGACTTCTAACAGTAGGCAAGCTCAGCCCAAGCCCTTGGAGAACCTTTGGAAGGCAGGATGTACAAAGCCAAGTTCAGTCCCTTCACTCCCAGGACAGAAGCAGTAAGCAACAGGCCTGCACAACAAAGAAAGAGGCAGAGTGGCAGTCCCTCCTACAGCATCCAGCTCTTCTTCCTGGCAGAATGTCCTCAGTCCAGAAGGATTCTAACTATGTGATGTCAGAGGTCCAGTACTTATACTCATTTCTGTCTTTGAAGTAGACAAACTTCAAAGATAAGTTTTGTAGTATGTCTTTCCCCACCCTGACCCTAGACACACTCTAAGAGGTTGAGGACTGCTTTGTGGGAGGACAGACACAGCCTTATTCAGGAGCGAGTACCAGCTCCTCCCACCACTCTATCTAAGGAAGACCTATCAGTCTTGTGATCAGCCATCAGGATATGCAAGGCACACAACTCATCTCCTTTTATGTGACTGTCAAGAGTGAATGCACAACCAGCCCAACTGTCATCCTGACCCAGACATGTATTCAGCAGGCAGGCAGAGACACAGAATGGTTAAGCAAGAAAATGCCTATTTTCTAAAAGTGGCATTTTCAAACTTGCAATTCAAATCCAACTTCACCAAAAATGTATTTTTAAATTGTGGGTTCAGAGACCCCAAACTACATATCGATTTCTGCGCCCAATTGGAATTTACACTTAAAAGATATTTCAAGACAATCCCCATGTTACCCTATGTGAGAGATAGGCCTTGCAAAGTGAAAACCGTATTTAGCAGTATTTCACTATCATGACGTGAAGCACACCTGTACACGTCCTACCTTTTAAATAGACTGCACCTTACCCATGGGGCTGCCTTGGGCCTAATTTGGGGGTGGCTTACATTAAGTAAAAGGGAAGGTTTGGGCCAGGCAAGTGGGTGCACTTGCCAGGTCGAAATGGCAGTTTAAAACTGCACACACAGTCATTGCAGTGGCAGGTCTGAGACATGTTTACAGGGTTACTCAAGTGGATGGCACAATCCGTGTTGCATGGCCACTAGTAGCATTTGATTTACAGGCCGTGGGCACACATAGTGTACTTTACTAGATACTTACTAGTAAATCACTAATACAATTTATACATCGAGCATATGCACTTCATTACTGGTTTGCAGTGGTAGGGTGCCCAGAGTCCTAAAGCCAACAAAAAAAGTAGACAAAACATTTGGGTATAACCCTGCAAAAAGGGACAGGCCCAACAGAGGTTGTCCTTGAAATGCATCATTTAGGACTGTAGATTGACAACATAGATAAATTGTTGCAATCTTGCATGGAACATTAGAGATGGACACTGTTCTCATGACAAACCTAGGAAAAAACACCAATGTTTCAAGTTGGAGTTGCATGATTGATTTCTATTGGATGTTACCCATTCAATGTCAGATTGATGAGCTGATTAATCATTTGCCTCATGAACTTTAATATACTGATCCCCAGCTGGACTTCATTCAGAATCCCGAAAGGGAAGAAGCGGATTTCTTTGCCCCTTCTCCTGCTTGTTGAACCCCTTGGATTCTGAGAGGTATTGCCCTCTCTGCCCTTGTCCTTTGAAATGCCTTGCTGAGACTTAGAGATTTTTCCCTTGAACCAAAGAAGAAAGCTTTTGACCGAGCTTCTGAAATGCTGATGCCTTTACTTTTTATATACTTTTTGCCCATTTTAGTTAGTGACCTGTTGCCCAAGATTACCTTTCTTCAAATTCTTTTTGCCCTTTTTGCCCTTTTTGTTTTTGCACCCATGTGTTCTGCCCAACACTTGACATTCCCTGATTGACTAATTGATAGGGTATTCCGTCGTCCAAACTAAGCTGAACCTTGATGACTTGAATTACCTTAATGCTCATCAAAAGTGGGCAAAGTTTGTTTGTTGTTCATTGGATAATAGGGTATTCCCTCGTCCAATATAAGTTGAACCTTGATGATTAGAATTACCTTAATGCTTATCAATACTGGCCAACACTTGTTTTCTGTTCATCAGATAACTCTATTGATGTTTTGTATTGCATTTCTAGAGTGCCTAGTTTTGTTAATATTAGTTTGCCTCAATCTATTTTGTCTCTTTTGTCAACCATTGGTGATACTGTATCTTTATAACTTTGTCCTGTGAACTGTCTAGATGAAAAGTCTGTCATGGCCTAATATCCCAAGATAATGCACAAGTGTAGAAGACAGTTGGTTAATTTATTATCTGCAGTGAGGTGCTTGCCATGCAACATTGTTGGCAGTGTCAATATTTCTCCTTGAATGAATGTTGGTTTGGTTGGTAGAAAGCGAATCCTCAGGGCCCATGGAAGATCTGTCACAACCGAAGTGAGGATTGATGATCAAGTTTCACTCTTTGTGTAATTGTGAAAGCTATAAGCGGAAAGCGTATCTCTTTACATCTTTTAAGTGTTTGCATTCTTAACCTGTAGTGTGCAGACAGGTTGTTGGTTTCTTTTGCTCACAATATTCTTGCATTGGATGTGTGTGAGCGTTTGTGTTAGAGACGATTGCAAAGTGACTGCTTTGCTGAAAGAAGTGTGTGTGAGGCCATTGAGTGCCGCACTGGTACTGGTGGACAGTGCCGCATTGCTATTATTTGAGAACATTGAGAGAAAAACATTGCAGGATTGAAGTTACTTCCTGATTCATTCGGTTATTGTAACCTACTAAATTTAATTGAAAATTAAGGCCCTGATTACAACCCTGATGGTCGGTGATAAAGTGGCGGTGATAACGCCAACAGGCCGGTGGTAAAAAAAATAGAATTCTGACCATGATGGAAACCGGCAACACATACAGCCACTTTAACACACCGACCGCCATGACGGTAGCAACAAGCATCACGGGAGTAACCGCCAACAGCCAGGCGGAAGACAATGTACCGCCCACAATTTTATAACTGGCCTATGCGCTACCTTTTCCGGGGCGTTACCAAAGCCATCAAAAGCACAGCGGAAACAGTACACAGAAGGCAAAGGACTCACCTCTGGACATTCAAGGAAGAACTGCAACGCCATGGAGCCCGAGTTGCACATATTTCCCATGATTGTATACCTCCTCCTGTACCAGGAATACCAACGCTGGCGACGTCGACCACAGTGAGTACTGCCACCTAACACACAGGTGAGGGGGGAGGAAAAAGAGAGTGACACACACATGCAGCACCCCCAACCCCAACAACATACACACAAGCAGATGCAATAACATTACATATTCACCCCCCACCCCTCAGGAATAATGCAAGGACAAAATGATTGAAGAAAGTGAGTGTAATAATATAAAATAATAGAAATACATACTAAAAAATCTAAACAGAATTTACAGATATACAAATGAAGGGACACTGCCCAGTCCATAATGTCCGTGGCCCACAGGGCCATATCACATAGGCAAAGGCCCCACTTGACTCCGGCCTCAATACAGAGAGAACACTGCTGGGGCATCAGGTCTAAAATACACAGGCACCTCAGGGGGAAGGGGAAGGGGTGGCACCTCAGTCGAAAGATGGTACAGCGCCACTGCTCCTAGAGAGAGCTACATGCCCACTGTTTGGTCCTGGGGAGTGCAAAGCCACAGTCTCTCAAGTGGGTGGTTTGCCCACTGCTTGTTCCTGGGGAGTGCAATGCCACAGTCTCTCTAGTGGATGGCTTCTCCACTGGTTCTGGAGGGGGCCTTGTGCCCAGTGTGCTTTATCCTGGCAAGGGACTTTGTGCCCTGTGATGCAGCACTTGGGGAGTCAAAGTCACAGTCTCTCACCTGGGTGTCAGATCCATGAGATTTGATGTGGGCAGGATGCATGTCACTCCATGGAGGCAGTACTACAGTCCATCCACCAGCGACGACGGCTGCACAGTGGTGGCAGTGCCGGTGAGGGTGCTGCCAGTGGTGGGGGAGGCTCCAGCCCTTACCCTGCAGCCTTGGACGGCTGCCCACTGGCACTGCCGCTGCTGTCAGTGGTGCCGGTGGTGGTGCTGCTGGCAGTGCTTCTGGCTGGGCTGGTGGCAGTGCTGCCAGTGGTGGGGGCAGGCTCCAGTCCTTCCCCTGCAGCCTTGGATGGCTGCCTACTGGGGCTGCTGCCAGTAATGCTGGTGGAGGTGCCAGTGGCGGTGCTGTTGGTGGTGCTGGTGGTGGTGCTGCCAGTGGTGGGGGGAGGCTCTAGCCCTTCCACTGAAGCCTTGGACGGCTGAAGCGGCATTGTTGGTGGTGGGGGCTCAGATACTGTCACAGCACCAGGCCTCCTGTCCCTCCTGCCTGCCCTTTGCCCTTGACCTTGGCAGCTGGGGGTACCTCCTTGCCTTTGGCAGCTGGTGGTTGTTCCTTGCCCTTGGCAGCTGGTGGTCCCTTCTTGCCCTTGGCAGCTGGTGGTAGTTCCTTGGCCGTGCCCCTAGCAGCGGGTGGTTGTTCCTTGGCCTTGCCCTTGGCAGCTGGTGCAGGCACACTGCCAGTGCTGATGGGTATCTCCTTGGAGCCTCTCACATCTGCAGTGGCTGCCGAAACTACAGTGGCCGTGGACTGGGTGGCTGAGATGCTGGCCTGGGTTCTGCCCACCCTGGCCCGAAGTGAAGAACAGGGGGAAGGGGGAGGGAAGGGTCAAGGGTGGAGAGGAAAAGCTTCTTAGGAACACTGGGGTGGGAAGAGGGTGAAGGTTTGGGAGTGGAGGAAGAGGGAGTGGTTGTAGGAGGTGCCTGTCTGCTGTGTTTGGGTGCAGGTGCATGGGATGGATGCTGTTGTGAGGTGGATTGCTGTTGTGTGTCTGAGTGCTTGCGTTTGTGTACTTTGGGAGGAGGGGGCACAGACACAGTAGGAGAGGACTCAGGGGATGTGTGCATGGATGTGGAGGTGGTGACTGCCAGTGAGGGGCGTGTAGTGATAGGTGTGCTGGTGATGGAGGTAGTGGATGAGGATGTAGTGCATGCAGGTGTGAGTGGAGACGCTACTGGTGGACGAGGAGGAGGGGGACACAGTGGAAGCAGTAGATGTTGGTGTGTTTGCATGGGGATGGTGCTTGTGTGAGTGCCTGTGAGATGAAGTGTGGTGCTTGTGTTTGCCTGAGCCACTTCTGTGTGTTGAATTGGGTGATTGCTGGTCTGAAGGTGTGCTTGGGATAGGCTGGGGTTCAAGGGATAAGGACTGGGTAGAGGAAGTTGGAGGGGGGAGGCTGGAGACAGGGACAATGACTGCCATCAGTGCAGAGGCCAGGGCCTGAAGTGCTCTCTGTTGGGCCGCCATGCCAGACGGAATGCCCTCCAGGTATGCATTTGTTTGTTGCAAATGCCCTGCTGCACCATGGATGGCATTCAGTATGGTTGACTGCCCAACAGAGAGGGATCTCAGGAGGTCAATAGCCCCCTCACTCAGGGAAGCAGGGCTGACTGGGACAGGGCCTGAGGTGCCTGGGGCGAAGGAGATGCCCACCCTCCTGGGTGAGCAGGCACAGGAGCTGGGAGCGGGGTGCTGGTACGGGGAGTGGCGGCTGTACCTGTTGTTGCTGTGGGCACAGAGGTATCCGCCACTGCCAGGGAGCTTCCATCTGAGGAGGAGTCGCTGTCGGTAGGGTCCCTTCCTGTCTGTGTCGTGGTGCTCCCCTCACCCTTTGTGCCACTGGTGCCCTCACAATCAGGAGAGTCTTATTTACTGGCGGGAGTCTTGGCAATGTTCTCTGGCTCGTGCCTGGATCACAGGGACCGTTTGCAGGGTGGTTCTTCTTCTGCAGGGGTGGGGTGCTGTTGGCCTTTGGGTCCTGTGGCAAGGCCTCCTGCCAACTAGCGCCGGCGGAGGTGGAGGTGTGTTCTTCGGTTTGGCTATTGTCAGGGGCCCGTTGTTATGCCACTGCCTCGTTTGTGGTGTTGGCCCTGTCTACCAGCACCCCTGCAATGGTGACCAGTGTGGTGTGGAAATCCCTCAGGTCCTCCATGATCCCCAGGTACTGTCCCTCCTGCAGCCGCTGGATCTCCTTCAGCTTGTCCAGTATCTGGCCCATGGTCTCCTGGGAACTGTGGTAAGCTCCCAGGATGTTGGTGAGTGCCTCTTGGAGGGTCGGTTCCCTGGGCCTGTCCTCCCCCTGTCACACAGCAGTCCTCCCAGCTTCCCTGTTGTCCTGTGCCTCTGTCCCCTGAACTGTGTGCCCACTGCCACTGACCCCAGGTCCCTGATCGTAATGTGTTTGTGGGGTTGCCTGGGGTCCCTGTAGTGGTGGACACACTGCTGATTGACGTGTCCTGGGGACAGAGGTATGAGCCCGCTGGGTGGGTGCTGTTCTGGTGTTTCCTGAGGGGGGAGGCTCTGTGGTGGGTTGGGACTGTGGCTGGGTCACCGACTGTCCAGAGGTTTCTGATGGGCCAGGTTGGTCATCGTGATCCTGGTGTGCAGAGCTGCTGTCATCACTGTGGGCCTCTTCAGGGGGGACTGGATGTGCTGGCACCTCCTCTCTGGTGACGTTCAGTGGGGGTCTGTTGGGGATGTAAATGCAGTGTTATTGTTTCTGCATGTGACATCTTGTGCATGGGTATGTTTCCCTCTGTGGTTGTTATTAGCAAGGCAGCTTTGGTTTGTGTGAGTTGTGATTGGTTTGGCTAAGTGATTGTCACTAGTGTGCATGCTGTGGCGATGGGTGTCCATGCAGGTCTGTGATGGGGTCCATGCATTGTTGTTGCATGCAGGGCTTGGTATTGGGATGGGTGGGTTGTGATGGTGGGGTATATGTGAGGTGGTGGGGTGATGGGGTGAGGGTAGGGGTTGTTGTTTGTGATGGCATGCAGGTAAGGTGGGGGATAAAGTAGTAAAGATTTGACTTACCAGAGTCCAGTCCTCCTGCTACTCCTGCCAGGCCCTCAGGATGCATGACTGCCAAGACTTGCTCCTCCCATGCTGTTAGTTGTGGGGGAGGAGGTGGGGGTCCACAGACAGTCCTCTGTACAGCTACCTGGTGTCTTGCAACCACGGAACACACCTTCCTGCATAGGTCGCTCCACCTCTTCCTGATGTCAGCCCTTTGTTCTGGGGTGCTGTCCCACAGTGTTAACCCTGTCCACGACTCTCTGTCATAGTTCCATCTTCCTTCAATAGATGTCTGCTGCACCTGTGATCCGAATTGCTGTGGCTCTACCCGGATGATTTCCTCCACCATGACCCTTAGCTCCTCCTCTGAAAACCTGGGGTGTCTTTGTGGTGCCATTGGTGTAGTGTGAGTGGTGTGTGAGGGTGTGTGGGGGGATGTGTTGGGGTGTGTGGATGGTGTATGGGTGGTGTATGGGTGTTGGTGTTTTGTGGCTCAGATTCAGTGGGTGCTCCTGGCTTGTCTCTCTCTCACTTGCCAAAATGTTTGGGTCGTAAAGGGTTGTGGGTATTGTGGGTGTGTGTTTTATAATGTGGTGTGGGTGTGTGGGTGTGGTGTGTGTATGTGTGTCAGGTGTGTGTAGTTTGAATTGTCCAATGTGGTGATGTTTTGGTAGTGTGTGTGTATTTTGAGCGCAGCGGTATGTACCGCCAATGGTTTATCGCAGTTCAATGTCAGCCACAGTGATTCGTGGGTCATGATGCTGTAGGCGTATTTCTGTTGGCGTAACGGTGTGGGTTTTGGTACCGCCAGTTTATCACTCACCTTTGGGCTGGCGGACTTGTGTGGGTGTCTGTACAGTGGCAGATTTCTATGCGTGGGTCATAATACCCGTAGCAGTATACCGCCGTGGTCACGGTATGTTGGCGGCAGTCAGCATGGCGGTAAGTTGAACTTACCGCCAATGTTATAATGAGGGCGTCTTTTTTAAATTTGCTTTGCCCAGAAAATAAAAAGGACCAAAACGAGACAGTTATACATTGAGGCCACTTTGCAATTTTTTGATTGTTTTCTTTATTGATTTTGGATTTTTGGTCTGAAATTGGTGAACTCATGCAGTCAAATAGGAGTACAGGTAACAAGTGTAAATACGTATGTAAGGTTTAGTTGTTGTGACAATTGTCATGATTATTTTATTGCTCATTGGTCTCAGCTTACCCACAACAAGTGATTCAGAGAAAGTTACTTCTACAAGTGCCCTGAGTTTGGCAAATTCCAGAACAGATCAAGAGCCCCCATACAGTAATGAGAAATACTTATTCACTGTTGGTTCAGGGGGCGATATGTCTGCCAATGTATATTATAAGCTTTTGCATGAATATGTAGATACCATGGATGCTAGAGACTGTAACATGTGCATGCAGAGGCCTTCATAAGTGAGTGAGGGAAACACCTACCATAGTTTAATACTAACCTATGGAATTTTCTGCTGCCTGTTATTAACACTTTTGTGTCAGCAGGAGTATTAATACTCAAATTATAAAGCTGTGTTTTCAGTTGGCCCAATCATTAAGCATATGAGCAGTATTGCAGGGACAAAAAACATTGACACATTGTGAGGTTTCTTCGAGTCTACCTTGACATTTGGTGCAGTTTATGCCCACAAGAATAATCTGACCTGTATTCTTACATCATTAGAGAAGGAATTCATTGGAAAAAGCGAAGAAAGGACAAGAAGTATGAAAGCTAAAGTAGGAATTGTTTTACAAAATTGGGGAAAAAATGAGACACATTCAGGAGTTGAAAGTCAAGGATCCCTTGCTTTAAACTAGCAACACATGGAAAAGTTATGTCTATATAGACCTAGATCAAAGACTGACACACGTTTTATAGGGTCTAGTGAATGTAGACTTGTGTTTTTGTTTACGAGTGTTTGGACCTTCATGTTGAACAGACAAGACCCCGCCATACCAGGTGTTTATTTCATTTGTGGAAAGCCAGTCGTGCTGGCTCTTGTCACTACAAGACTGGATTACTGCAATGCAATTTTGTTAAATGCCAATAAAACTTCCCTTGGCAAATTACAGTCCATTCAGAATACGGTGGCCCACCTGATTTTGAATCTCCCTCAGTCCTCTTCTGCCAGTAGCAGTTTGAAATGACTACACTGCTACCTATTAATAAGAGAATTATTTTCAAGATTCTCTGCTTAACGCATAGAGCTTTACAGTTTGAGGGTTGCGAATACCTGAAGTCCACCCTGTGACAATACCAACCTAACAGAAATTTGAGATCCTTTTCCAAACGTATGATCGAGGTTCCCTGATGCAATAGGGCTAGATGGGACCATGCCTTTAAGGTGGAAGCGGCAAGGCTATGGAATGCACTACCTCTTGCGCTTCGTCAAACAGCCACCCACACCATTTTTAGAAAAAATCTGAAAACGTGGCTTTTTTCTCAATAGGCACGCTGTCTTTTTTGGAGGAGCACTTTGTTCTCCCGTTTACTCGCTCAGTTTAGCGCTTCAATGCTTCTTGCCGGAATGCGCTTTATAAATAACTCAATACAATATAATACAATACAACTCATATTACAAGCTGCTGAAAGGCTGATATGGCACATGTTACTTGGGGTAGTTTTTCGAAAGATATACCATGTGGAACATTTAAGTGATCCAGTTTGGGATGAGAAATCAAACACCAGATTCGAGAGAGGTACTAGTGCTTCAGAGATTGTAGTAGATATTTTTGGTGCTATAATTCCATCAGCAGGTGTTATCTTGAACGATTTCAAGATGAGGAAGTTGTCAATAATAGTAGATAAATTATCTACAGATACCGCAGTTGCCATTTTATTAATGGACACAGAAATGGTTGCTGTAAGGTCAATGGTTTTACAAAATCATCCTGCGTTAGAAATTGTTCTTGCAAAGGAGGGTGGAGTTTGCAAAATGCTGCAAGCCCAACAGTGCTGCACTAATTTTAGTAGAAAGGAGTTAAGGAAGTATATTGCAAACATGGCAAACTTGAGACAGGACCTGTATTTTACTGTGATAGGTGCCTGGAAAGCAACAAATATTGTTTTTTCAGCGATTGGAAAGGGGTTTGGATGTCTATGAAAAGGAATTTTTAGAACCGTTTTGATATCCCTAATGATGATCGCCTTGTGTGCCCTAGTGGCAGTTGGTCTTTGCAAGTTTTTTAAGAAGCTGAAGGAGAAAATAGCAAAAAGTAAAAGGAGAAAGGAGGAGATTGAAATAGAGACTAGAAGGAGCAAGCAGTTAGCGGAGTCTAGAAGACCTTATCTGGAACGGCCTCTGAAATGTTGTGCTTTCTCATTGAAAATGAGAGTTGGAGTATTTTGTGAAGGCTTAATTCACCATCAGAGGGAGGACTGATGTAACAGAAATTTTAATACTGTACCTTATGTTACAGTGATAACCTATGTGTGACAATGGATGCATTATGTTAATCAAAGTACTAATAGTTTGATTGTAATGTGGTGCACTACAAAGTCATATTTGTGTGCATTCACCTTAGACTAAGCACTTGAACCTATGTGGTATTGAGATTAAATTACGTGTGAAGAACTAATCTGTCATTATATAATATTAAGAGTCTAAAGTAAATTAAATAAATTACATTAGATTTCTGATGAACGGTGTTTTAAATTTGTATGCAAAGCTGGAGAAATGCAGTTCTACATCACATTAATGGAAATGTATTAATAGAGTTAATGCTAATGAAGATTTATTAATGGTGAATTTATAATTTGGGCATTAAAATGTGGTTTATTTGAATGTATTAATGAGCTGTTTTAACTCACTTGCATTACCCTAAGTGGGGCTTGCTAGGTCCTGTGTTAGTGACTACAGAAAATATTGTTATTTTGCTAAAGTTTACCTTTCTTCTAGATTGTGTTCCCATGAGAATGCTAGCTTGGTAATAAACGACTATTGTTTTGTACATAGTTATTTTAGGAAGTTATCCTTGAGAATGGAGCATTTAGGACTGTAGAGTGGCAACATACATACACTGTTGCACGGAAGAGTGCAGATGGATACCATTCCCGTGACAAACCTGGGAAGCCACACCAACGTTTCAAGTTGGAGTTGCACAATCAATTTGTATTGGATTTTACCCCGTCACAGTCAGGTGGACTGATGAGCTGACACATCATTTTGCCCTATGAACGTTAATATACTGATCCCCAACTGGACTTTGCTCAGAATCTAGAAAAAGAAGAAGCAGAATCCTTTGTCCTTCATCCTGTTTGTCGAACCCCATGGATTTTGAGAGCTATTGCTCTCTATGCCCTTGTCCTTTCAGAATCCTTGCTGAGACTTAGAAATGTTTCCCTTGACTCAAAGGTGAAGACTTTTAACTGAGCTTCTGAAATGTCCCTTTTTAATTACTTTTGTTGTTTCCCCATTTTAGTTAGTGACCTGGTGCCTGAGATTACCCTTTTCCAAATAATTTTTGCTTCTTTTGTCATTTTTGTGTTTTGTACACATGTGTTCCGCCCAACACCTGTTATTCACTGATTGGGTAATCTGTAGGGTATTCTCTTGCCCTAACTAAGCTGCATTAATGCTCTTCAAGACTTGCTTTCTGTTCATCAGATAATTCTGTTGATGTTTTGTTTTATATTTTTAGAGTGCATATTTTGGGTAATGTCAGTTCGCCCGATTCTATTTCATCATCTTGGTCAACCCTTATTGATACTGTATCTTTATAACTTTGTCCAAGAATTTTCTACTTGACTTTGAGCTCAAGTTTGTAATAAAACCCCTTAACTTTGCTCAGGACTGTTTATTTTTTGTTTGGGCACCTTGGTCATGCTGTATCATTGTATAGGCTTGTATTGAAATTTGCTGTCTGGTTTATCACACCCTTATGCTGGGTCCAAAGGTCCCTTGACCTTAACAGGCATTGAGGACTCTCTGAAGCCGTTTCATGAAAGGTATCATCAATTATATATTTGACACATGTTGTTTCCACTCCTTGTTAAAAAGATTGTCACTTTTTGTGGGTGGTATTTTTTATTTACCAATAGGACTACTCATTTGGAAATTCAGCTCGCAATTTAACTCTTTTTGCTAGCAAGTTCCATGTTAAAGGAAGGGGTTATTGATCACTGGAAGAGTTTCAATTCTTCTACACTGAGGAGTTGATGAATTTGCCTATCTTCACTCACCACAATTTAAGATTTTTTTTTCTCTACTGATTTTTAGAATATTATATTAAGATAACATGTATTCGATGGAAATGGACCCACTTTATTTAACAAATTGAGTTTCTCATTCCATTCTTGAAAATGTGATTGAAAATATATCGATCTATCTATATAGATATCTATATATCTATCTATCTATCTATATAGCTGTATCTATTTATCTATCTATCTATATATATAGAGCTATATCTATTTAGTTCTCTCTCTCTCTCTCTCTCTCTATATATATATATATATATATATATATATATATATATAGCCTCCCACACTTGGTTTTTATGAGGACTTAGGTAGGCCAGGTCCCAGGGGCATTCAGAATTTATGTGCGGGGGAACCCAGCCACCCTGCAGCCCTAGGGACCACCACCTCCCTTGGGCAGTTCATTAAAATAATCTGAGGGCTGCCCGGGCCCACCTCCTGGGGCAAATACATTGAAAGTGATGCAGGGGGCGTATTAGCCCCCCACAGCCTAGGGGACTGCCATTTTTCCAAGGCACATATATTAAAAGTGATGCAGGGCCCGTGTGGCCCCCCACAGCCCTAGGGGACATCACTTCCATGGGGCTTTTAGCAAAATGAATGTGGGGGCCGCTTTGCCCACCACAGCCCTGGGGGCCGCTACCTACCCGGGGCTTTTAACAAATATGGTCTTAGGGGCTGCACACACCCCCATAGCCCTGGGGACCACCACCCTGGGGATTGTAATAAAAACTACATGTGGCAGACCACCCTCCCGCAGCCCCGGGAACCACCACCTCCCCAGGGCTACAATAATAAAGTGAAAGGGGTCTCTTTGTGTCCCCCGGCCCCGGGAACCACCACCTTCCAGGGATACTAATGCTGGAGACACTGATGTCCCTGAGGTCTGCCACACCCCGGGCTGGCTCCTGCTATGTCCCATGGTGCCCTTCCCTGGGACATAGCAATTTGCTCTATCTTGGTAACAGCTTTGACAGCTCCTACAAGTTAGAGCATACAATCCGTTCACAGGTCTCGCTTGCTCAGTGCAGAGGTTTCCTTTGTTTCCCTGGGAAAACCTGGGCATGAAAACAGAGGAAACGTTGATTTTGCAGACAGGGATCTGCATCTTTAGCAGCTCCCAGTCTGCTAAAGCAATGCCGGCTCCCGCAGGAGGGGGGTGCCGACTGGGACCGCAGGGGCCTTCAGGCTCCCCACGCTGTCCCTAAAATACATTGGGTGAATTTCTACAGTTTTGTATGTTTCAAATGTGAGCCTAACTATAACGTTCCTGTAACCTTTGTTTTTTTAGTGGAATTTCTATGTTTTTTAAATTATATTCCCTTTCTTTCTTTTTTAGTGATATATATATATATATATATACACACACACACACACACAAACATATATATATATTTGTGTGTATATATATATGTGTATATATATATATTTATATATATATATATATATATATATATATATATATATATATATAAATATATATATATATATATATATATGTACATATATATATTTATATAGACATCAAACAGGCTCCTCTTCAGAGCCTCCCGGAGCACTCTTGGTATTATAATCCACTGGAGTAAAATCATGACTGGGACTATGTAAACAACTTCTAAGACATAACATGATGGCGGCGCTCTTAGCTAGATTTTCAATGGGGAACGCAAGTCCCTTTTCACTTACAAGTACCATGATTAAAGAGCAATGAAAAAAACGTATTTAAGCACCTGTGTTTAAATGTCCTTTTCACTACTGGCATTTGAGAAAGGCAGGTTGCCGAAACGCGTCATGCTGGGGAGATGAAATTAATGTGGCTGTAAATTCCAAGAGTGCTCCGGGAGGCTCTGAAGAGGAGCCTGTTTGATGTCTGTATTTCACGTGCTTGCTGCTTGCACGAAGGAGGCACCCATCTGAAAGTGTTCGGTAACATTAGCAGCTTTTGTGGAATGAAATAATTGTTGTTACCAGAACCACCGTAGCCCTGCTAACTCGGAAATATATGCTTGCTGTTAATTCAGGACATGACTACATGGATCAGCGTAAGTTACTTAACAAACGCTTTCAAGCATGGAGTAAAATTATGGGCAAAAATATGGCTTGATGAAAAGGAATAGCACATTTATTTATGAAGGGACATTGACATGCTTTGAAAGACCCGATATTTAACAACAGTGTTTAAACTGAGAGTGCACCGGATATAAAAGTTGAAGGAATGTGCCCAGAAACCATTTTGGTATTATAATCCACTGGAGTAAAATCATGACTGGGACTATGTAAACAACTTCTAAGACATAACATGATGGCGGCGCTCTTAGCTAGATTTTCAATGGGGAACGCAAGTCCCTTTTCACTTACAAGTACCATGATTAAAGAGCAATGAAAAAAACGTATTTAAGCACCTGTGTTTAAATGTCCTTTTCACTACTGGCATTTGAGAAAGGCAGGTTTCCGAAACGCGTCATGCTAGGGAGATGAAATTAATGTGGCTGTAAATTCCAAGAGTGCTCCGGGAGGCTCTGAAGAGGAGCCTGTTTGATGTCTGTATTTCACATGCTTGCTGCTTGCACGAAGGAGGCACCCATCTGAAAGTGTTCGGTAACATTAGCAGCTTTTGTGGAATGAAATAATTGTTGTTACCAGAACCACCGTAGCCCTGCTAACTCGGAAATATATGCTTGCTGTTAATTCAGGACATGACTACATGGATCAGCGTAAGTTACTTAACAAACGCTTTCAAGCATGGAGTAAAATTATGGGCAAAAATACGGCTTGATGAAAAGGAATAGCACATTTATTTATGAAGGGACATTGACATGCTTTGAAAGACACGATATTTAACAACAGTGTTTAAACTGAGAGTGCACCGGATATAAAAGTTGAAGGAATGTGCCCAGAAACCACTTTGGTATTATAATCCACTGGAGTAAAATCATGACTGGGACTATGTAAACAACTTCTAAGACATAACATGATGGCGGCGCTCTTAGCTAGATTTTCAATGGGGAACGCAAGTCCCTTTTCTCTTACAAGTACCATGATTAAAGAGCAATGAAAAAAACGTATTTAAGCACCTGTGTTTAAATGTCCTTTTCACTACTGGCATTTGAGAAAGGCAGGTTGCCGAAACGCGTCATGCTGGGGAGATGAAATTAATGTGGCTGTAAATTCCAAGAGTGCTCCGGGAGGCTCTGAAGAGGAGCCTGTTTGATGTCTTTATTTCACGTGCTTGCTGCTTGCACGAAGGAGGCACCCATCTGAAAGTGTTCGGTAACATTAGCAGCTTTTGTGGAATTATATATATTTATATATATATATATATATATATATGATCCTAATTCCAAGGGCTAGTAAAGTCTATAATATCCATTTAATGCAGTACTTAAAGAAACACAGCATGAGATGCCAAAGCTAATAATAACCAGATGTCACAGCCATCATAGACAAACTACAGGAATAACGTGCTATGTCCCTTCAGAAATGTTGACCAGAATACATCAATATGATGATGTCTCTCTCAGAGCATTTCTCCAGGATGGACTGGAAGTCTGCTGTAAACTTTTCTTTTTTCTCTTCTTCGCTGTCATTTGTAGATACATAGCACTGGATAACATACATTCATGTTGATCCTCCTTTCCTTTGTGCTGAAGTTTGCTGTGATAGCTCTGGGACTGTGGGCTTCCAATCTAACCAGATAGCATCAGTGCTGCTCCCTGAGTTTGTGCATTTTTTTCTTCCTCATGTCCAGAATACATCAGCATTCTGCTGGAAACAGTCTTTTTTGTCTGCACTGTGTCCGTCTGGTCTAGCTGATATCAAGCAGGGCAAGGTTATACTTTTTTATCTCCACTGCCATTTGTGCTGTCTTGCCTGTCTCTTGCATGGTCCTCATGTTCCATGTCCCGATGGTGATGTTCTTGGTCAAAAGCAGGTGGATTTGCTGTGTGGCTTCCAAGGATCTCTGGCTTTCACCACAAGGTACCATAGGTTCCATGAAGGAGATGCTTCACTCCCCAAGGCTGGGATGTTTTTGATTGACATTTCTGTAGCTAGGATTCTATATATGGTGGGGAAGCTAGTCCCACACATAACCCTCCACTTTACGCAGCCGGGCTTGGGACTGACCACGGCAGAGTTAGCAGTGTTCCACTTGGCCTAGCCTGTAGAATATTACCAAAAAGGTATACATAGCAAAATATGTTTTAGTTTAAACATGCCTATTTGAAAATGCAATGCTGTCTGCTGGAATACTTAACATGATTTTAGGGATGGAAAATTAGGGAAATTGATATATTGGAATAAAAATGAAGCAACAAATACACAAAAACTAAATTATGTGCTGCATAGCTTGCCTTTTTCTACTGCAGAATGTGCTAATCCATGTCACAATATCATTATTGTTCTGGAGGAACACCCCCTATCAAGAAAGACTTCTCAAAGGTGAGACTACATCTCCTTTACCTGCAGAATGTAATCAATGCCCCGGCTTAGCACCTTAGGTCAGTGTGGGTGCCACTGGGCAGATCTGATTAACATGAATGGTTTACCTTTTTGTTTTTAGCTTCTTTTACTTTGATCAGAGAGTGCTAGTCTTCAAACAGAAGCTCATAAATACCACTGGCAGAGAATAGTATGATGGACCTGTGAGAGAGGCATGGTCAAATGGCTCAAGAGACCATGAAAAGAAGGATGAGAAAAAGAGATGGTATGAGGAGGAATGGATGGAAGTATAGGTGGGGAAATGGGTAGAGAGTTGGATAGATGGATACAGGGAAGGATTAATGGAGAGTTGATGAGGGATGGTTAATGATGGATATTGAGAATGAATGGAGAGATGGTGGAAAGATGGAGAACAGAGTGAATGAATAGGGAGAAGGATGACTAGATGAAGAGAATGATGAATGGAAGTTTTGAAAGAGAAAATAAAGGAAGGATAATTACGTGAATGGATGGATGGGTAGAAGCAAGAACAGAAGTATGAATTTATGTAGGAAAGGATGGAGTAAGGAGGAAAAACACAGATGGTGGAGAGAAGAACTAATGAATGAAATAAGGATAGAGAAAATGAAGGATTGATGTAAAAAGGACCATGGTTGTTAAAGCTGGAAGGAAAGAGACAGAAACAAAGTAATAAGAATTGAGAAAAAGAGGGTAGGAAAAGATATTAAAAAAAAAGAAACAAAATGGAGGGCAGAAAGGACAGCTCAGAATCCCTTAAGTGGGAGTTCTCCCCTTAGAGCCTATTAGGCTTGCTAACTTCACTTTTGCTGATTGATATTTTTAATATTGTTCAGATGGGGAGTATTTTATTTTTTCTGGCTACTCCCTTGTTGACCTTCTTGAACAATTTACACATGCAACTGCATGCAAACACAGACATGCACAAATGCACACCGACTATTTGTACCTTGTCAATAAGTAACCTGCCTCATTCTGTGCTACCTATAGCTGTGTCATGTTATTGATTGCAAAAAATAGTCTGCACACCTTAGTGCATGTCTGTTTTTGAAAACATTAAAATATCCAGCTTGGAACACTGTGGTGTGAAAATATCGTTGACAGAATAAATAGGAACAAAATATCAACAGCCAAGTTCATATAGAGGAATAGAGGAAGTGTAGAACAGTATTTTTAACTCCACATCTATGATCTATGCACCTTCAAGATATAAATGTATATATCTAAATATACATACAATATAGATGCCTTCCATGAAGTAGTAACTAGATATCTTTTGTGAATTTGGGAAAGCAGCAAAACCCACTATGCTGATAATCTGTCTATAGAACAAAGGCTGTCACTGGATACCCTGGCGCAGGACCCCAATATTGTTATCAAGCCCTCGGATAAAGGGGGCAATGTAATACTATTAAATGTCCAAAAGTACTTACCATAGGCAGAGAGGCAACCTAGTAGGTCAGAAGATTATCAACTCACCTCATATGGGGCTTACAAACAGGTTTTCTTGAAGTATCATTCCCTGTTATGCGACTGAAGGGAAAAAGGCATGTTGAGTGCAGATGAATTCCAATTTCTATTTGTTCAGAAACTTGGAGCACCTTGCTTTTACATGTTGCCTAAAATACATAAAAACAAGCCAAGCCCACCTGGCAGACTCATAATCTCTGCCAACAACATCCTGCTACAGCGCACCTACATTTATCATTATTTTTTCCAGCTACCATAAGTACTGAACCTACTTTCATATTGCAGGGATAGCACAGATTTTATTACTGTTATAGGTGAGATACGCTTGCAATCTACCTATTTACTATTTACCTTTGATTTGGTTTCACTGTACACCTGCATAGACCTTACTTTGGGATTTAAAGTGTGCAAACATTTCTTCAGAGACAAGGCCATCAATTTATATGACCATTCTATGATGTTATTTGAATTGCTAACAATTTGTCTTGAGAACAACTTTTTTCTTTTTAATGAGGTATGGCATAGGCAGCTAGTCAGGAATGAGATGGGCATTTGCTTTGCCCCAGGTTACATTGGAATCTTCTTGGGCTGGTGGGAGGAGCAGCACGTTTGGATAGACCAGAATATCAGGTGGACCAAACATTGCATTCTGGACAAGATATATTGATGACCTCTTTGTTGTATTGGATGCCCCCAAAATAATTTTACAAGAATTTCTGACATATATCACCAGGAATGATCTTAGCCTAGCTTCACACATAAGGTCCATGGGAGAGAAATTAATTTTTTAGATGTACGTGTAGTAATCAAAGAATAATCTGTACACACATAATTTTTCCAAAAGGAGACAGCAGGCAACAGTATTCAATATGCCCACGATCACCACCTGATCAAACATAAGTGGAGTATCTCCTTTGCTGAATTCCTGAGGGCCAAACAAAACTGTAGTAGTACACAAGCTTATCAGGTGGAATATAGAAGGATGTTGAGGATATTCAGGGCTACCCCTGTAAGGTTCTCAGGGCAGCAAGGGAGAAGGAGGACACTCTGTCAAGGGATGATCTCTGAGTCAAAGGAATTTCGGATAGGAGATGATACTCAACAAGTTAGACTTATCACCACCTACAATATGGAGTCAGCTAGGATTAGAAATATGATTTCCAGATGTAGGAATTTGGTTAAATCTGACCCTGTCATAGGTCGAAAAGTAATACAACACCCATTAGTCATACATCGAAAGTCCAGATCAGTAAAGGACATTTTGATGCACAGTTACATGAGTACACAGTAGAAACAAGGAGGCTTGCTGACTAAACACTGTGGTTTCTACAAATGTGGGAAATGCAAAGCCTGCAAGGGACGTAAAAACACTAATACTTCCCACTGTCAGCTGATAAACATGGGCGTATCAATACATTTGTCGCTTGTATCAGTAACTACTGTGTGTATGTACTGATCTGTCCTTGTGGTCTCCTTTACATAGGAAGTACCATATTCCCTGTAGAAAAGAGGAATCTTGAACACCTCAGTGCCATCAGGAATTGTGATCAGATTTACGCAGTGGCAAGGAATTGGCCCAGAGAACATTCCCAGAACCCTGGCACCCTTTCTTTCTTTGAAATTGACAGGGTAGTCCTGACAACATGAAGAGATTTTAGAGAAAAGAGACTGTGGATTCTTGAATCTGAGATTATCATCCGTCTCAACACCAGAACACCAGGAGGGTTGAACCTGGATGAAGAACCTTTTGTGCACATTGGATAATTCAACTTTAAGGACTAGGGCCCTCATTATGAACATGGCAGTAAACACCGCTCCGACGGCGGTGGCGGTAGCTCCCTCCAACAGTCAGGCAGTCTGGACCGCCAAATAATGAACCACCTGAAAAACAGGCAGCCTGAAAACCACTCACCGCCAGCCGAGGAGTACCGACAAGGACGGCGGAGGCCGCCCACAGGCCGACGGAAAGGCCCTACTTACCCATCAAATAATAAAGCACCAGCCTGCCGTCGATTCCGGGACGTGAACCACCACCACGCAAAGCAAGGCAGAAACGAACCAAATATCAAGGAGACACTAACCGTAGGCTCACACAACATGCCAAAGCAGACATGGCTAGAGAGTTGCAAATCATGCCAGCCCTGCTCCTTGCCATTTACCTCCACGACCGAGACCGCCGACGAAGACGACAACGGTAAGGATTGCAACCTACTAAACAAGGGAAGAAAGGGCACAGTTACATACTCACCCACTCCACCCACCCCGCAACGCATCCACAACCCCTCACAACAGCACAAGCCATTTATCCCACAGCAATAGGTACTTGCCCGACACAAGGCAAATTAAACCTGCCCAAAGTACACACATGTGCACAACACCACCCACAAAGAAAAAAAGAACCACGGATCTTGAGTGTGCCAAAACCAACACTAGCCACACAAACTTTTACTAAGCTCCATGAGCAACAGACGTCCAACAGAAGGCCAATGGCCAGTCCATATTTTGAAGTCCGATGGGTCCAAATGGCCCCAACTTGACTCTCACAAGTGCAAAGGTACTCCACCTAATAGGGGGAACAATGGAGCATCCAGGCACCTCAGGGAACAGGAGCAGGGGGTTGTGGGGGTGGGGATTTACGACTGGGAGGGGGGCTTAGCTTTACGTTTGGGAGGTGGAGGAGGCTTGGGTCTGGTCATAGAAGCTGGTGGAGCGGCCTTGGACTGGGGTGCAGATGTTCCTGGGCCAGCACGGGGTCTCTTGCTCACAGGGGAGGTAGCACGGGAATGGGAAGGGCGGACAGAGGCTGGCTGTGATGTGGGACGAGTGTACAGAGCAAGGAGGTGGGCACGTTTAGGGACGAGATGGGGTGGGCCAGTGGGTTTGAATAGGTCAACATGGGATAGGAATCATTTTTTTAGGGGCAATCTGGGTGGACCTGGAGGAAGGCGTAGGAGTGAAGGTAGAGGGAGTGGTCGTAACAGGTGTAGGTGTGCATGACGTGGGTGCAGATGACTGTACAGTATGGTGAGGTGTGGTGGATGTGTGTTGGGTGGGTGTTTTGGAGCGTTTGAGTGTCTTTGGAGGAGGGGGGTGGACACAGTGGGACAAGACAGGCCGACAGTGTAAATGTATGTTGTTTGTGTGTCTGCAAGTTTAGTGAGTGTGCTGCATGTGTCAACCAAAGTCGTTGTTGTGAGTGCAGGTGTGGTGTCTGGGGTGCATGAATGGATGTCTGATTTTGTGGTGACTGCAAGAATGGGGTCAGCAAAAGTGAATGAGGGTGCAGTGCCTGTGAGTGTGCATGTAGAGTTGACAGGGAGGTGGAGGAGGTGGACACACTGGGGGAAGTGGATGTTGGGGTGTGTGCCTTTGTATGTTGGCCGTGTGTATGCCTGTGGTGGGAAGTGCGGTGCTTGTGTTTTGCAGTGTGCTTCTTGTGTGTTGAGGTGTGTGCATGGCTGTCAGAATGTATGCTTGGGACGGGTGAAGGGAGTGGGGTGCTGCAAGGGGTAGAGGTGGTTGGAGGGGGGATGGAATGACCGGGGCCACTGGCTGCCATCAAAGAGGAGGCCAGAGCCTGAAAAGATCTCTGTAGGCCAGACACGGCACAGTGAATGCCATACAGGTAGGCATTGTTCTGCTGCACCTCTGATGCTAGCCCCTGGATGGCATTGATGAGGGTTGTCTGCCCTACAGAGATGGTCCTCAGGAGGTCAATAGCCTCCTCCGTGAGGGCAGCAGGGCTGACTGGGGCAGGGGATGAGGTGCCTGGGGCGAAGGAGATGCCCACCCTTCTGGGTGAGTGGGCACGGGCAACTCGGTGAGGAGCAAATGGGAGATTGGAGATGGTATGGGGTGGGCGGAAGATGCCACACAATGGGTGGGCCTACTAGAGTCTGCCACTGCCAGGGAGCTCCCATCGGAGGAGGTATCTGTCAACACCAGGGCAGTGCGCGCTCTACGGGCGATTAGAATGCAAAAACCCAGCACTCTCAAGATAACGTAATTTATGCATTGTGCTGATATGTTGTTGTTTAACCTTTTGCATTGCAGAGTTCAATCCTGAAGACTTATTTTTAAGGTGCTTATAAATACTGTTCATTTGCAACGAATTGCTGCAAGCTTTCAGAGTGTGTCAGAGTGTGGTCCCTTTCCAGGGCCTTCTAGAAGCTTTCCCTGCAGCATGCCTGAGTGTGTTTGTAGGCTGGGCCAAGACTCTATAAAAGGGAGCCAGCCCAGCTCCACGTGCTCACTATTCAGAGCTCCCGGTGCAGAGCAGCAGCAACTTCCTGAGCTCCTGTTCCGGTGGCCTACTTTGATCTTCCAGGCCTCTGCCCTTCATTCACATTGGTGATCCTTAATCAGGGCGGTAAGACGGAGGTTGGGCTGGGCCCCCGACCCGGTTATTGAGGATGCTCGAGTTCTTGGGCCTAATTCTTGCATGATAAACAATTTTACTCTTGCACGTGTGAATGTGCGCTTGGGCGTTTCGTGGCATTTGCATGCTGACATTCGAATCGGCAAGACGCGCGATTCATGTTCTTGTGATTTAACTCTTGATATTCATTGTGCGCTACCATTCCTCAACAGTTACATGGTGGCATTTGAATCTGCAAGGCGCGCGATTCATGTTCTTGTGGTGATTTAACCCTTGATATTCATTGTGCGCTACCAATCCTGGGCAGTTACATGGTGGCAGTCGAATCGGCAAGACGCGCAATTCTTTCCTCCTGCTTAATTCATGTTATTCATTGTGCGCTACCATTCCTTGACAATTTCATGGTGGTATTTGAATCAGCAAGACCCGCAATTCATGTTCTTATGATTTAACCCTGGATATTCATTGTGCGCTACCAATCCTGGGCAGTTACATGGTGGCATTCGAATCGGCAAGACGCGCTGTTCTTTCCTCCTGCTTAATTCATGCTGTTCATTGTGCGCTACCATTCCTTGACAATTACATGGTGGTATTTGAATCGGCAAGATGCACAATCCATGTTCTTGTGATTTAACCCTTGATATTCATTGTGCGCTACCAATCCTGGGCAGTTACACAGTGGCATTCGAATCGGCAAGACGCGCGATTCTTTCTCCGTGCTTAATTCATGTTATTCATTGTGCGCTACCATTCCTTGGCAGCTACATGTGGCATTCGAATCGGCAAGACGTGCAATTCTTTCCTTGTGCTTAATTCATGTTATTCACTGTGCGCTACCATTCCTTGGCAGTTACATGTGGCATTCGAATCGGCAAGACAAGCGATTCTTTCCTCGTGCTTAATTCATGTTATTCATTACGTGCTATCATTCTAAGGCACTTACTTGGCAGTTTTCGAGTTGACAAGTCGCATGATTTATTCCTCGAATCTATGTTGTGTTATTCATGGTGCACAATCCTTCTATGGTGTTTACTACCTATGTGAAAATATGCAATGTGCGCAATTCATGTTCCAACAATTTGAGAGAACAAAAAAGACCAGAGTTCTAGATGTAATGATATGTGTTCCTAATATGTGTTCTCACAAAAAAGATTCATATGATGGTTTAGAAATTATTCAGATTGTTTCCTGATTCTTATGCAAAGGAAAGTACTTGAATTTGAAAGTTTTCATTTAAGCTTTCTTGATTTCCCTCACAGGTATCCAGTTATCTTGAAGCCTAGTCATTTTAAGTCTATGCTTAGATTGTTCATGTTTTCAGAATGACGATTCTTAGAGTCATAACCTAGTACTGATTTCATGAGATGTAATTTTGATGTTGTGTGTTTTAACATTTGCTTCCTACAGGTCTCCTTCCCAGCTGTCCCCTTCCTAATCCCCTTTTCCACACTTGGACTCTCTTAGACTCTGTGACAAATCTAATCAGAGTATTGGAGCTGTCTTGTGGTGGAATTGTTGGGAACGTGCACAGACCCCGAAGATCTGGTGACTCTGACAGTATCTGAGTCACTACCTCCAGTGGTAGTTGCCTCCCCCGTGGTACTCCCTTCGCCCTCCAACCCATTGGTCCCCTTGGTGTCGCTCGACTCTGCCTCTGTGGAACCGTGGGCCACTGCATGCCCACTCACTGGTGCCTCAGCTCCCTCAGAACCCTCGCCAGATGATGCAGGGGTGGGGAGATAAAATAGGAGAGACACTTGTAAATAGTTGAATGGAGGTACAAAACTGGTTCACACATACACCCACCCTGCAAATATTCCACCATGCAGCACCTACCACTATACACATGGCTATGCCCCTGACTAGTGGCCACAACCCTGCTCTACAGCCATTCCATGCATCACTGAAGGACCTGAAGTACTTCAGACCTGACCATTACAACCCAACTCCCCACTGGGGCCATTATGTAAAAGGACATCAGTCAGAGTCCCTGCCACTAGACAGCATACATACCACAGCACACTCACACATCCATAAAGGAGGCATACAATGGTTTTTGTACTCACCACCTTGTGTCTGCGGTGCAGCCTTCAAGCGCCCATACAGGTCCAGCTATGCCACCACCAGAATGAGGCATATTAGGGGCGTCAGTGCCTGACGGGCACCCCTTCCTCATTGGGAGGACTTCCCCAGCTGGGCCTCGCAGGTCTTCCTCGCCCAGTGCTGCAGGTCCTCCCACAGCTTCCTGCAGTGGGTGCTCCACCGGTTGTAGAACCCCAGGGTCCGCACCTCCCTGGCGATGGCATGGCAGAGTCCCCTCTTCTGATGGGCGCTGACCTATATGGGACACACAGAAAAAGGAACACAGAGGTCAGACTATGCCCACTACATAGAGCTGGATATACGTCCCCTATGGGACGGACACTCACAACAGCATAACAGGACCTCACACACGCAGCATGTCATGAATCCCACGACTGTATAGTGTCAAACGTGCACACATGCTTACAGCCATCTACCACCATTACACACATCCATGCCCCCCAATCCACCTATTCATCTGTACCTCTGTTCGACTGTAGAGCTTGGCATACAGAGGCAGGACCCAGTCATCAGCTTGTCCATTTCCTCTCTGGTGAAGGCCGGGGCCCTTTCCCCTACCACTTGTGCCATTTACAGGACCAGAGGCAGGACACAGCAGCACACTCAGTTGTGTATGTTTAATATGTGTTTTTTACTAATATATTTAGACCCATACAGGTGTATAATCACTTGCATGATCATTAGGAATTGCTGCTTTGCTTCCATGCCAGCTAATTTGTTCGGGAAATGGATGTAAAAGTTGTCCCGTATGACTATAGCAATGAATAATCTGTGCTAGATTGGCAGTTATGGAGCACTTCATTTTGACTTACGGAGACTATGGAATAATTTAATATTTTCTTGTGGGCCTATATATATTATCGTCATTTTAATCGATTTTCATTTCCTTTCTATAATGATTTGATGCTTACATATTGCATATCCATGCAATGTAACAATAACACATAACAAGAAACCAGCTCAACATGTAGTCTTTTTTTCCACATGAGGGATCAATGATATAACAGAAAGCCTTTTCACTATTGTCATTGTGTGTTTTTCAGAAGCTTTTTTAAGGGAAGTGGTGCACATACCTGGTTGTATCAGGTCATGACGAAGATCTTTATACATCGAAAACTGTTGGCAATAAATTGCTTCAAACCCTACTCTGCAGTCTGTATCCCCTTTTAGCAACAAAATAAAATTACAACATTTGACTTATCTTTCCTAAAATACTAATAATTCCACTTGAAGCCCAGGGAAATGTGGCATTGTAAACTCTTTCCATTGCACAATGTTCTCCTCTAACATGCATGCAGACAATGTCACGCTGGTGTGCAAGGTGACTTTTCACTTTGATAAGTAATAGAGAGACTGAAATCCACAATTTGTGTGGCATATGCCCACCGAAACACCGAAGGCTGGTTTTGTGTTCTTACATGGCCCAGATCCCCGTCATATGCCAGGTATTGTAGTTGTTTCATATCTCCCTCGATACTTAATGCCTCAAACTATGTTCCTGCAGCACAGTTGCCACATAAATCCTGTTCTATGGCACAGTGGGAATGCCTTGTGTAAACTGGTTAGCTGCAGATAGCCAGGGTGCACTTGGAGCACTGTGGGAGGTGTGAATGGCCAGCACTAGTGCCTTCTGCCTGTCAGTAGGCACCTCAGATTGACTGCAGTGTCGCCTCACACTCTCACCTATGCCACTAGACCATCCTTGCCATCAGGGTGATATAGTTGAGTTTCAAGCCTGCATCATTCACAGATTTTCCAAGCACTACGCAGTGAACTAATAGAATATCTGCACAGTGGGGAGGCTTTCAAGAGCAAGGCTCTGTGCAGAAAGCACAGCACGAGATCGAAATGCAGCAGGAGACAATACAAAGCAGGGTAAACTAAGTCAGTGAATGCAAGTACCTTGCATTCCCAAATCAAGCTTCAGATTTACTAAGCACTTTAACGGAATCAGGCTTCAGATTAATTAAGCACCTCAAAGGACCTCACTTCAGATTAATAATGTGGTATGAATGTTTCACACTGCAGAGAGAACTAATATAATAGAAGCAAGCAAATTATATTCAGAAGCCATGCTTAACTTTAACTAAGCCATATGAATAAATACAACTGAAGCATAAATTAATTCAGCAGAGGCAAATTCTGAAAATAGGACTACAGATTAATTGAACACTTAAGGGAACCAGCTCTAAGAGTAACTAAATAGTACGAAAAAAATCAAACTGCAAGGTAAACTAATCTAGTGCAAGGTAAACTAATCTAGTCGATGCAAGCGCAGCAGATTCAGGATTCAGGCTTTAGACTAAGCGAGCGCCTCCAGTATTACAATCACAATTATGATTCAGATTTACTTTAAATATAGGAATCGTGTTTCACATTAAAAAAGCCCCTTCAGTACAAAACTCAGGGTTTAGATGAAGAATGCACCATAAATATAGGAATAAGACTTTAGATGAAGCAAACACTTCAAATAAGTTTTGTTCAATATTAAATTTGTGCTTTACAGATACCGGGCTTCGGATTAAGGACACACTTTAAAGGAATAGGGCTTCAATTTAGATAGAGAATACAAATGAGTCAATTACTCATTGGTGTTTGCCACTGGGTGGTTAAAGTTAGTACTACCATTCCAAAAGAACGTTTTGTTTCTGGACTTTTGGTTTCGATGCACTCTCGTGAAAGTCCCATGATCATGCAAGTCCATCCCTCAAACACTATTTCTCTGCCCACAAGAGCAGGGCCTTTCACTGAATGTAGGACCCAGAGGTGAAGTCCCTAGGGCTTTTTGCGGCTCAAGGAGGGGTGACATACACACCCTCACCATAAGAAATATAGTTCCACCAGATGGCAGCTGCATCTCAGAAGGAGGCACACCCCACCTCTTCAATGTTATAAAACAGGTGAAAACATGAATAATAAATGATTTGTTAAACACTGTCCCTAACAAGGGGAGCCCCATAATGCCCTACGGCCTTTTTCAAAAAACATATTTTCTTGCTGATGGTATCCTTAGAAGTGGCATGGGCACCAACACATTTTCTGTAATGTAGGGGGGGGGCTGCAAGGAATGCAGAAGCCCCCTAGCAATATTAAAGACAAGTAAGGCTCCTGGGTCATTAAATCCATGACCTGAGGAGAGCTTAGCATATTTTTTAAAAGCACTCCAAGTTGGAGTTCTACGTCTTTTAGGAGCAGTGAGTGACCAGTATTGGTTAGCTCTATGCTTGCACTTTTGTTTTGAAAAGAAGAACTTAAAGACATGTTAATGTTTTTATGAGGTTTTATTTAAAATATTTTATGACAACCACATTTATTAAACATTGTGTGAATTTATGAAATATGCATCTGATCATAGCTACTGTTGACCTTTTAATAAAGCCAATCAGTCAAGCACAACATCCTGTGTCCAACTCTCTGTTGCACCCATTTTTATGATGCATTGAAGGGGGTTGGGGAACCCATATATAAAAGGAATAACTCCAAGGTGGCTCTTTGCTTGACTTTATTCATTTCTGCATGAGTATACCAATATGTGTTGAATGAAATTCCAGTGTTGACTTCCTGGAACACTGAGATTATATTTTATGTACAAGCATTCACTGAAGTTCAGATTGGAGAATGTATGAGTGAATGGCAGAATGAATGTTAATAAGTGGTCACTTCAAGACAGCATCTCAAAATTGTATGCATTTACCCAGCCTAACGAGAGTATGTTATCAGTATTGGTAATATGAGGAAGATATGTTGGATGAAAGGTATGTAGGCGGATTTAGGGCAATCCTAGGATATAATTAACACAATAGGTTGTCTTGGTCGTATCAACTCATGTATGTCTAGATCAAATGTATACAACTGTGTGTTTTTTCTCCAAATGGGCTAATGTTAGGTTTGTTTTATGATCTTTTCCCTTTATTTACATTTCAAATATGAAATGATGCATGTTGCTTCCAATTGAATAATTATTTGGTCAACACTAATATATTGCTTGTCTGCTCATCTTTTGGATTCCACTTCCATAACATAAGGTACTTACAATTGTGTACACAATAAGAGTCAGTTACTTGTTCAGATGTGGACTTTGGGAATGCTAATGATGTGATTAGAGCACATATTACGTTTTAATGGCGAGACGGTGAAGAGTGGGATGAACATGCATCTTCTCATTATTATCGTCCAAATTTGAAATGCATTTTCATGTGTTGTGATATGGGTTTGTTGGATTCAGATTACATTTTGTGTATTGTTGTTATTACTGAAGTCTAAAATTAATTGTTATGAACAGTGAGATATGTTTATTGAATTTGGGATTAGTAACACATTGGTTGTATTATCTGAATTGTCTCATCTGAATGAATTAGGCTTGGTACAATGTGTTTTTTTGGTTCTTTAAGGTCTATCTTTCCAAGTATCCTGTTGGGACATCAGAATTGTTATTGCAGTAGGTTGTTACCTATTTTAATTACAGTTTGTGCACCAAATTTAATGTTTTAAATTGTATATGTATTGTTTTTTTTCTTTTTTGGATATTCCAGCCCTGGTGAAGCTTGTGATTGATGAACAAAACACGCTGGCTGCTTTGGGCTTTGGGTTTTAGGCCTGTCATCAGAAGAACAATAAAGAATACATCTTAAAGAATTCTGTATTTCCTTTGTTTTGGACTGTTGGAAATGGCCCTTTTTGCAGGGTCGTCCCCAGTCTTTTTGCCTCCTGCCTCCTATTTTTTCTGACCTGCTGCTGTTGGCTTTTGAACTCTGAGCACTTTACCACTGCTAGCCAGTTCTAAAGTGCATATGCTCTCTGTGTAAAATTGTATGTAATTGGTTTATCCATGATTGGCATATCTGATTTACTAGTAAGTCCGCAGTAAAGTGCACTAGAGGTGCCAGGGCCTGTAAATCAAGTGCTACTAGTGGGCCTGCAGCACTGGTTGTGCCACCCACATAAGTAGCTCTGCAATCATGTCTCAGACCTGCCATTGCTGTGTCTGTGTGGGCAGTTTTAACTGTAAATTCGACTTTGCATGTGTACCCACTTGCAAGGCCTAAACCTTCCCTTTTATTACATGTAAGGCACCCCTAAGGTAGGCCCTAGGTAGCCCTAAGGGCAGGGTGCAGTGTATGGTTAAGGTAGGACTTATAGGCCCTCATTGCAACATTGGCAGTAAATCCCGCTTACCGCCATGCAGAAGACCGCCAACACACCCCTGTGGCCACGTAATCCCACCACAGCTATTATGACCCACAGAGCAGAATCCGCCAAAATCTAGAAAACCCACACAAGTCCGCCACACCAAAGGTCAGTGATGAACTGGCGACCCCTAAACAATTATCACACAAGGTCCTACACAAGAATGTAAGCACTGGGGTACAGGGTCACCCACCCATTGCACACCATGGCACACACAGAACAAATAATCATGCCTTTACACCCCTGCAGGACCCTTACACAACGTCACTGGACAGGAGGTTCCAGACATGTCACTCCCTCCAAAGAAGAGGCCCACAGTGATGACAGCAGCTCTGTCCAACTGGATCTAGATGACCAGCCCGGCCCATCTGGGACCTCGGGACAGTGGGTTCCCCTGAAACAGTCACAGGCCACCACAGAGCCTCCCCCCTCAGGAAACACCAGCACAGCACCCACCCAGCGGGCCCATATCTCTGTCCCCAGGACATGTCAAGCAGCAGTGTGTCTACCACTACAGGGAACCCAGGCTAACCCACCACCCCAACAACAGCAGGGACCTGGGGGCAGTGGCAGTGGGCACACGGTTCAGGGGACAGAGGCCCAGGAAAACCGGGGAACTGGGAGGTCTGCTGTGCGACAGGGGGAGTACAGGCCCAGGGAACCCACTCTCCACAAGGTCCTCTCCAACATCATGGGAGCGTACCATCATTTGCAGGAGACGATGGCAATGGTACTGGCCAGGTTACAGGAGACCCAGCGGCCCAGCGACCCAGCATGCAGAGGCACACAACACCATCACTCATACACATCCATGCACAAAACACCACACACCCCTAAACATCACCCCACACACAACACACACCACCTCACACAACACCCACACCACCCCATGGCACCGCAAAGACACCCCAGGTTTTCAGAGGATGAGCTCAGTGTCATGGTGGAGGAAATCATCCGGGTAGAGCCACAGCTACTCAGATCAAAGGTGCAGCACACCTCCATAGCTAGGAAGATGGAGCTATGACGCAGAATCGTGGACAGGGTCAACGCTGTGGGACAGCACCCAAGAACACGGGATGACATCAGGAAGAGGTGGAATGACCTACGGGGGAAGCTGCGTTCTGTGGTCTCAAGACACCACATTGCGGTTCAGAGGACTGGCAGCGGATCCCCACCTCCTCCCCCACAACTAACAACATGGGAGGAGCAGGTCTTGGCTATACTGCATCCTGAGGGCCTCGCAGGAGTAGCTGGAGGAATGGACTCTGTTAGTCAAATCTTTAACTACTTCATCCCCCACCCTGCATGCATGCTATCACATACCCCCACCCTCGCCCTCACCCCCATCACTCCAACTCCATATATGTCCCAATATCACAAACCACACACCCCAACACCAAGCCCTGCATGCAACAACAAAGCATGGACACCCATCACCAATGCATGTCCAATACAGATACCCACACAAACCCCTAAACAATTATCACACAAGGTCCTACACAAGAATGTAAGCACTGGGGTACAGGGTCACCCACCCATTGCACACCATGACACACACAGATGCAAAAATCATGCCTATACACCCCTGCAGGACCCCTACCCAATGTCATCGGACAGGAGGTTCCAGACATGTCCACTCCCCCCACAGAAGAGGCCCACATTGATGACAGCAGCTCTGTCCAACTGGATCTAGATGACCAGCCAGGCCCATCTGGGACCTCGGGACAGTGGGTTCCTCTGACACAGTCACAGGCCACCACAGAGCCTCTGCCCTCAGGAAACACCAGCACAGCACCCACCCATCGGGCCCATACCTCTGTCCCCAGGACACGTCAAGCAGCAGTGTGTCCATCACTACACGGAACCCAGGCTAACCCACCACCCCAACAACAGCAGGGACCTGGGGGCAGTGGCAGTGGGCACACGGTTCAGGGGACAGAGGCCCAGGAAAACCGGTGAACTGGGAGGTCTGCTGTGCGACAGGGGGAGGACAGGCCCAAGGAACCCACTCTCCACAAGGCCCTCTCCAACATCATGGGAGCGTACCATCATTCGCAGGAGACGATGGCAATGGTACTGGCCAAGTTTCAGGAGACCCAGCGGCCCAGCGACCCAGCATGCAGAGGCACACAACATCATCACTCATACACATCCATGCACAAAACACCACACACCCCTAAACATCACCCCACACACCACAACACACACCACCGCACACAACACCCACACCACCCCATGGCAACGCAAAGACACCCCAGGTGTTCGGAGGAGGAGCTCAGGGTCATGGTGGAGGAAATCATCCGGGTAGAGCCACAGCTATTCGGATCACAGGTGCAGCACACCCCCATAGCTAGGAGGATGGAGCTATGGCACAGAATCATGGATAGCGTCAACGCTGTGGGACAGCACCCAAGAACACAGGATGACATCAGGAAGAGGTGGAAAGACCTACGGGGGTAGGTGCGATCCGTGGTCTCAAGAAACCACATTGTGGTTCAGAGGACTGGCGGCCAACCCCTACCTGCTCCCCCACAACTAACAACATGGGAGGAGCAGGTCTTGGCTATACTGCATCCTGAAGGCCTCGCAGGAGTAGCTGGAGGAATGGACTTTGGTTAGTCAAATCTTTAACTACGTCATTCCCCACCCTACCTGCATGCTACCACACACCCCCACCCTCGCCCTCACCCCCATCACTCCAACTCCTCAGATATGTCCCACTATCACAAACCACACATCCCAACACCAAGCCCTGCATGCAACAACAAAGCATGGACACCCATCACCAATGCATGTCCACTACAGATACCCACACAGACCACTAAACAATTATCACACAAGGTCCTACACAACAATGTAAGCACTGGGGTACAGGGTCACCCACCCATTGCACACCATGGCACACACAGATGCAATAATCATGCCTTTACACCCCTGCAGGACCCCTACCCAATGTCACCGGACAGGAGGTTCCAGACAGGCCCACTCCCCCCACAGAAGAGGCCCACAGTGATGACAGCAGCTCTGTCCAACTGGATCTAGATGACCAGCCCGGCCAATCTGGGACCTCGGGACAGTGGGTTCTCCTGACACAGTCACAGGCCACCACAGAGCCTCCCCCCTCAGGAAACACTAGCACAGCACCCACCCAGCGGGCCCATATCTCTGTCCCCAGGACATGTCAAGCAGCAGTGTGTCCACCACTACAGGGAACCCAGGCTAACCCACCACCCCAACAACAGCAGGGACCTGGGGGCAGCGGCAGTGGGCACACGGTTCAGGGGACAGAGGCCCAGGAAAACCGGGGAACTGGGAGGTCTGCTGTGCGACAGGGGGAGTACAGGCCCAGGGAACCCACTCTCCACAAGGCCCTCTCCAACAACATGGGAGCGTACCATCATTTGCAGGAGACGATGGCAATGGTACTGGCCAGGTTACAGGAGACCCAGCGGGCCAGCGACCCAGCATGCAGAGGCACACAACATCATCACTCATACACATCCATGCACAAAACACCACACACCCCTAAACATCACCCCACACACCACAACACACACCACCTCACACAACACCCACACCACCCCATGGCACCGCAAAGACACCCCAGGTTTTCAGAGGATGAGCTCAGTGTCATGGTGGAGGAAATCATCCGGGTAGAGCCACAGCTACTCAGATCAAAGGTGCAGCACACCTCCATAGCTAGGAAGATGGAGCTATGACGCAGAATCGTGGACAGGGTCAACGCTGTGGGACAGCACCCAAGAACACAGGATGACATCAGGAAGAGGTGGAATGACCTACGGGTGAAGCTGCGTTTTGTGGTCTCAAGACACCACATTGCGGTTCAGAGGACTGGCGGCGGATCCCCACCTCCTCCCCCACAACTAACAACATGGGAGGAGCAGGTCTTGGCTATACTGCATCCTGAGGGCCTCGCAGGAGTAGCTGGAGGAATGGACTCTGTTAGTCAAATCTTTAACTACTTCATCCCCCACCCTGCATGCATGCTATCACACACCCCCACCCTCGCCCTCACCCCCATCACTCCAACTCCATACATATGTCCCAATATCACAAACCACACATCCCAACACCAAGCCCTGCATGCAACAACAAAGCATGGATACCCATCACCAATGCATGTCCAATACAGATACCCAGACAGACCCCTAAACAATTATCACACAAGGTCCTACACAAGAATGTAAGCACTGGGGTACAGGGTCACCCACCCATTGCACACCATGACACACACTGATGCAAAAATCATGCCTATACACCCCCGCAGGACCCCTACCCAATGTCACCGGACAGGAGGTTCCAGACATGTCCACTCCCCCCACAGAAGAGGCCCACATTGATGACAGCAGCTCTGTCCAACTGGATCTAGATGACCAGCCAGGCCCATCTGGGACCTCGGGACAGTGGGTTCCTCTGACACAGTCACAGGCCACCACAGAGCCTCTGCCCTCATGAAACACCAGCACAGCACCCACCCAGCGGGCCCATACCTCTGTCCCCAGGACACGTCAAGCAGCAGTGTGTCCATCACTACACGGAACCCAGGCTAACCCACCACCCCAACAACAGCAGGGACCTGGGGGCAGTGGCAGTGGGCACACGGTTCAGGGGACAGAGGCCCAGGAAAACCGGTGAACTGGGAGGTCTGCTGTGCGACAGGGGGAGGACAGGCCCAGGGAACCCACTCTCCACAAGGCCCTCCCCAACATCATGGGAGCGTACCATCATTCGCAGGAGACGATGGCAATGGTACTGGCCAAGTTTCAGGAGACCCAGCGGCCCAGCGACCCAGCATGCAGAGGCACACAACATCATCACTCATACACATCCATGCACAAAACACCACACACCCCTAAACATCACCCCACACACCACAACACACACCACCTCACACAACACCCACACCACCCCATGGCAACGCAAAGACACCCCAGGTTTTCGGAGGAGGAGCTCAGGGTCATGGTGGAGGAAATCATCCGGGTAGAGCCACAGCTATTCGGATCACAGGTGCAGCACACCCCCATAGCTAGGAAGATGGAGCTATGGCACAGAATCATGGACAGCGTCAACGCTGTGGGACAGCACCCAAGAACACAGGATGACATCAGGAAGAGGTGGAAAGACCTACGGGGGTAGGTGCGTTCCATGGTCTCAAGAAACCACATTGTGGTTCAGAGGATTGGCGGCCGACCCCCACCTGCTCCCCCACAACTAACAACATGGGAGGAGCAGGTCTTGGCTATACTGCATCCTGAAGGCCTCGCAGGAGTAGCTGGAGGAATGGACTTTGGTTAGTCAAATCTTTAACTACGTCATTCCCCACCCTATCTGCATGTTACCACACACCCCCACCCTCGCCCTCACCCCCATCACTCCAACTCCTCACAGATGTCCCACTATCACGAACCACACATCCCAACACCAAGCCTTGCATGCAACAACAAAGCATGGACACCCATCACCAATGCATGTCCACTACAGATACCCACACAGACCACTAAACAATTATCACACAAGGTCCTACACAAGAATGTAAGCACTGGGGTACAGGGTCACCCACCCATTGCACACCATGGCACACACAGATGCAATAATCATGCCTTTACACCCCTGCAGGACCCCTACCCAATGTCACCGGACAGGAGGTTCCAGACATGCCCACTCCCCCCACAGAAGAGGCCCACAGTGATGACAGCAGCTCTGTCCAACTGGATCTAGATGACCAGCCCGGCCAATCTGGGACCTCGGGACAGTGGGTTCCCCTGACACAGTCACAGGCCACCACAGAGCCTCTCCCCTCAGGAAACACTAGCACAGCACCCACCCAGCGCGCCCATACCTCTGTCCCCAGGACACGTCAAGCAGCAGTGTGTCCACCCCGGCTAATGTGGGAACCCAGGCTAATCCACCACCCCAAGAACAGCAGGGACCTAGTGGTAGTGGGCACACGGTTCAGGGGACAGAGGCACAGGAAAACCTGGGAACTGGGAGGTCTGCTGTGCGACAGGGGGAGGACAGGCCCAGGGAACCCACTCTCCATGAGGCCCTATCCAACAACATCGGAGCATACCATCATTCCCAGGAGACAGTATTTGGGGTTCAGGGAGGAACTCAAGTCCATCAACACCACCCTGGTCACCATTGTAGGGGCCTGAAGGACCTCGTGAACACCAAGTGGGACACTGTGACACAACAAGGGGCCCCTGACTCTAGCCTGGACGATGAACTGCCCACCACCTCCGCCGGCGCTAGTGGACAGGAGGCACCGCCACAGGACCGCGACACAAGCACCGCACCACCTGCAGATGGAGAACCACCCACAAGCGGTCCCTGAGATCCAGGACAAAGACAGAGAACAATGCCAAGACCCCCACCAAGAAATGAGACCACCCTGAATGTCATCCTTCTGTCCCACTTTGTCACCCTGTCCATCCTTAAAATGCCCTAGCTCCACTTACTATGCCCCTTTGGACAATGCACCTGTTGAGACAAATAGACTGGACTCTGCCATGGACATTCCTCCACCATCACCCCTGCCAATTTTACAACCCCCTCCTCTATTTAGCACTTAAATAAACACCCTTGAATCACAAAACAATCTGGAGCCAGTCTGTGCTTTCACAAATGTGTATTTGCAATAACTGAGGAAAAAAGCAATGTCCATTGTATTGTCAACATACTTATGTCACCTATGTCACACAGATCTAGTCCATGAGGTAACATAGCAGAGGTCACACAGTGGGACCCACATCTCACACATGTGAACTCGAAAGGGAAAGTGACAAATTAGGGTCCATACACTGGGTGAATGTGACAGACAGATGATAGGTCGAACAATTTTATCAGATGTAGCAGGCAGTGATGTCTTCTTACCTGTGTCTCACTGGAAGTATTGCTGGATCATGGTGTTTCTGTTGTCTATGTCCTCTTCTTCTGCCTCCTATTCTTCACTGTCCACAGGCTCCACAGCTGCCAAAAGATATTCTTCTGGGACATCCCTGATGCTATGGCCACTGTCATCTGAAAAGACCCACTTGCCAGGAAATGGAGTACTGACAGGGCCTGCACTAGAGGGGGGATTCCGGTGGGATGGCGGATAGCTGACATCAGGTCTGGCTCCAACTGGGCACACAGTTCCTGGATTGTGGCACGATCAAGTCTGTAGGTGACAATTACATGTCGCTCTTCCATTTTCGACAGGTCCACCAGCGGTCTGTACACCGGAGGATGCCACCATCTCATCACCTGCCCCAGCGGACGTGCTCTATGGATGGGAACAGCGATCAGAGGGTCAGCTAACACTGAGGCACTAAAACAACAATTTTATTGCACACATTTGTCAATCCGCTATGTGCCTGTCTTAGTGTGTATGCAAGGTCTAGATATGTGTGACGCATTTAAAATTAATGCCATGTGTCCCCCTGTAAAGGCGGCTGCCTGACCTGTAATGTGGGACAAGGGTATATGAGGTAACTGCACTGGTGTTGTACACCATCGCGGTAGGCGGTCAAAGACCGCGGCGCAATCCTGCATTGGTTAACATTGGACACTATGGGTCGCAGGAGCCAATGATGATGTACGCCGTGGACGTGACCGCCATTTTCTCTCTGTTCACTCACTTGATACCTGATCTTCAACAGGAGAGGACCTACACTGCAAGTGCTGCTGTGACCTCAGTCTGGAAGCGACGATGGCTCATGTGTCTGGGGAAAGGGCCCCTGCCTTCACATCAGAGGAGTTGGATAAACTAGTGGATGGGGCCCTCCCCCAGTACACGCTACTATACGTTCCTCCAGACAAATAGGTGAGTACACTGTGAGCATGCTGTATGGGCAATGCCTGTTTGGAGTGGTGTGGATGGGAGATGGGGGGGATGAGGCGTGCATGATCCGACGGTGAGTGTATGTGCGTCAGGGCAAGGGTGGGAACGTGGGCCAATGACTGTGACGGTCCAGACGGTTAATGTTGTACCTTTTCCCCTGTACTATTCCTGTAGGTCAGCGCCCACCAGAAGAAGCATATTTGGCATGCCATCTCCAAGGACGTCCGAGCCCTGGGGGTCACCCACAGACAGAGCACCCACAGGCGTAAAAGATGGGATGACATTCGACGCTGGAGCAAGAAGACGGCGGAGGCCCAGCTGGGGATGGCCTCCCAACGTGGGAGGGGTGCCCATCGTACCATGACCCCCCGGATGTTCCGGATCCTGGTGGTGGCGTATCCGGAGTTGGATGGGCATCACAGAAGCCACAAGGGGGTGAGTGGAGTCACATCCATCGGAATCGCGCATTGGAGGTGTCTGGGTGAGGGAGGTGGGCTGTGGGTTCCCCTAGGCTAGGGCGAGCATTGAAGGCAAGGACCCTTTGTGAGGCAGGCTAAGTGGCACCCCAACCCCACCAGTAGGAAGAGCCATCTACACCTAGTCAGGCTCCTGTGACTTCCATGTGTGCGGCAATTGGGCATAGGCCATGTACCCCATGTCCCTGTGAGGAATTAGGGAACTCTAAGTCCATGGCGTTGTGCAGAGGGCTGCTGTGTCTGTAGTGTCCACCAATGGTAGGGGTATTGCATGTACTGAACATGTCTTTCTACTTTCTTTCCCCCCCTTTTTGTGATCTCCCTGTTCTTGTGTGCATTAGCATCATCAGGCGGAGGATCTGTGCCACAGGAGCAGGATGGAGCTGCATCCCACATGGCCCTGGAGGGCGAGACTACGGAGTCAGAATTCACCAGCGGGACGGAGGACGAGGGGAGCTCCTCGGCGGGGACTGGAGCAGAGACCAGCGACACTGACTCCTTCTCTGATGGGAGCTCCCTTGCGGTGGCGGGCCCCTCTGTGCCCCCTCGCTTCTACAGGTACAGCCGCCACCCCCCCTACCAGCACCGCCCTCCCAGCAGCCCCTCAGCGTGTGTCCTGTGGCCGCTCACCCAGGAGGGTGGGAATCTCCTTCACCCCAGGCACCTCAGGCCCTGCCCCAGCTAGCCCTGCTGCCCTCACTGAGGAGGCCATTGACCTCCTGAGATCCCTCACTGTTGGGCAGTCTACCATTCTGAATGCCATCCAGGGTGTAGAGAGTCAGCTGCAACAGACAAATGCATACCTGGAGGGCATTCATTCTGGCCAGGAAGCCCAACAGTGAGCATTCCAGACTCTGGCCTCAGCACTGATGGCAGCCATTGTCCCTGTGTCCAACCTCCCCCCTCCAACTTCCTCCACCCAGACCCAATCCCCAGTACCTCAGCCTATCCCAAACACACCATCAGACCAGCATGCACACACCTCAACACACAATGGTAGCTCTGGCAAACATAAGCACCACACATCCCACAGGCACTCACTCATACCCATGCACACATACCAACATCCAATGCCTCCACTGTGTCCCCCTCCTCCACTTCTCCCTCCTCCCTCCCTGTCACGTCTCCACTCACACCTGCATGCACTACATCCTTAGCCACTACCTCCATCACCAGCACGCCCATCACCACACACCGCTCACATGCAATCACCACCCCACTACCATTCACACATCCCCTGTGTCCTCCACCAGTGTGTCTGTGAGCCCTCCTCCCAAAGTACACAAACGCAGTCACACACCCACCCAACAGCCATCCACCTCACGACAGCCTCCAGCCCATGCACCTTCACCCAGTCACCAAACAAACACCTCCTACAACCACTACCTCTTCATCCACTCCCAAAGCCCCTCCATCTACCTGTCCCAGCGTGTCTAAAAAACTTTTCCTGTCAAACCTTGACCTCTTCCCTTCACCTCCCCACCCCTTCCATCCCCTAGGGGCCACCTTTCAAGGTCCCAACCCAGCACCTCAGCCACCACATCACCGGGCACAGTGGTGCCAGCAGTAACCGGATTCTGGAGTGCGCCAAGCAGCAGGGCTGCAAGTGTCCCAAGGAGCGAGGCCAAGGACATTCCCCCACCTCCAAAACAGAAGTTGTTGACCATATCCTGGAGGGAGAAGGCCAAAACACCTGCCACCAAGGGCTCAGCCAAGACAACACTTGGGAGTGGCAAGACAGCTGCGCCACATCCCAGGTGGGGAAGGGCAAGTGAAAATGAAAGGCAAGTCCACTTTGACGCCAACCTGCACGGCGGACAAGACCGCCACCGGCACTGCCACCTGCACCGCCGCCAGAATCCCAGACACTGAGCCGTTCACCAGCACCCCAGACACTGAGCCCTTCACCAGCACCGCAGACACTGTGCCCTTCAACAGCACCGCAGTCAGTGAGCCCGCCACCAGCACCGCCGCCCATGACACCGCCGCCAGAACCAAGGTCAGTGAGCCCACAACCAGCACCGTCACTCATGACACCGCCACCAGCACCGAGGTCAGTGAGCCCCCCCACCAGCCCGCCGCTCATGACACCGCCGCCAGCACCGAGGTTAGTGAGCCCCCCACCAGCACCGTTGCCCAATGACCGCTGCAAGCACCGCTGCTACTGAGCCCGCCGCCAACACCGCCAGCGGCCACGCCACATCCTGAGCCAGCGGCACCACAGCAAACATGGCTGCCATCCCCAGTGGTCATTCGTACGAGGCTGGTGGTCAGTTCCAGGGGCCTCGGCAGCTTCCATGTTGCCCCACTGTCAGTGGAGTATCACATCCACTACCTCAGTCCTTGGCAGGATGAAGCTCTCTGGGCACAAAGCCCCCTCCAGAACCAGTGGAGTATCACTTCCACTACCTCTGTCCTTGGCAGGATGAAGTACTCTGGGCACCAAGCCCCCTCCAGAATCAGTGGAGTATCACATCCACTACCTCAGTCCTTGGCAGGATGAAGCACTCTGGGCACCAAGCCCCCTCGCGAAGCAGTGGAGAAAGGCATCCACTACCTCAGTCCTTGGCAGGATGAAGCACTCTGGGTACAAAGCCCCCTCCAGAACCAGTGGAGAAAGGCATCCACCACCTCAGTCCTTGGCAGGATGAAACACTCTGGGCACCAAGCCCCCTCCAGAACCAGTGGAGTCTCACATCCACTACTTCAGTCCTTGGCAGGATGAAGCACTCTGGGCACTAAGCCCCCTCCAGAACCAGTGGAGAAAGGCATCCACTACCTCAGTCCTTGGCAGGAGGAAGCACTCTGGGCACCAAGCCCCCTCCAGAACTAGTGGAGGAAGACATCAACTTGAGAGACTGTGGCTTTGCATTCCCCAGGATAAAACAGTGGGCAAACCACCCACTTGAGAGACTTGAGAGACTGTGGCTTTGCACTCCCCAGGATAAAGCAGTGGGCAAACCACCCACTGGAGAGACTTGAGAGACTGTGGGTTTGCACTCCCCAGGATATTTCAATGGGCATGGAGCCCCCTCGTGGAGCTGGCGTTGTGCACTCATCCGGTTGAGGTGCCCCCCTTTCCCTTCCCCCTGAGGTGCCTGTTTTTTTCAATCTGATGCCCCTGCAGTGTTCTCTCCGTTTCGATCGGGTATCTTGTGTGGTCCTCTCCCATGCATTTTGGGCCCAGTGGTCCACGGACTATATTGGTGCAGTACCTGGAATTGAATTCTTGTTGTACATATTTGTTTATAATGTATATAAAATTTTTATTAATGGATTTTACATGATTACAATCGTTCAACTCATTTCCTTTTGTCATTGCATTCTTCCAGGAGGGGTTGGGGGGTGTAAATGTAATGTTTCAGTATATATTGGTGTGTGTTGTAGTGGGTTGGGGGGGGGTTGCGTGTGTGTGTCACTCTCTTTGCCCTTCCCCCTCCCCTGTGTTGTAGGTGCAGTACTCACCGTGGTCATCGCCGCCTTCGGTCGTGCTCCTGGTAGAGGAGCAGGAAGACAATTGCAGGGAGTATTTGGAGATCAGGCTCCATGGCGTCCTGGTTCCTCGTGGGTTGTGTAGAGGTGAGTGTTTCCCCTTCCAAGTCCTGTTTCTGCTGTGTTTTTGTTCGCGTTGAATCTGCCCCAGAAAAGGTGGCGGATTGGCCTATCATCAAAGTGTGGGTGGTACATTGTGTTCCGCCTGATTGTTGGTGGTGACCGCCATGCTCTTTGTCTGTACCGCCGTGGCGGTCGGAGTGTTAAAGTGGCTGTCTATTTTGGCGGTTTCCACCGTGGTCGTAATCCCATTTTTTTTCCGCCGGCCCGTTGGCGCCATTACCGCCGCTTTAACACCGACCGCCAGGGTTGTAATGATGGCCATAGTAAAGTGTTTTATATGTCCTGACAGTGAAATGTTGCTAAATTCATTTTTCACTTTTGGAAGGCCTGTCCCTCTCATAGGTTAACATGGGGGCTACCTTTAAATCTGATTAAAGTGTAGATTCCCTTTGGGAGCAGATGGACATGTGGAATTTAGGGTCTCTGAGCTCACAATTTAAAAAGACATCTCTTAGTAAAGTTGATTTTAAGTTTGTGTGTTTGAAAATGCCTCTTTTAGAAAGTGAGCATTTTCTTGCTTATACCATTTCTGTGACTCTGCCTGTTTGTGTATTCCCTCTCTGGGTCAGTTTGATAGTTGGGCTGGTTGCACCTCACACTAGACAGTGACACAAAAGGAGCTGGGGTGTAGTCTGCATTTCCTGATGAGCCATCTGTGCTAGGATGGAGGGGAGGAATGGTCACTTACACCTGAAAGGGCTGTGCTTGTCCTCACACAATGCCATCCCTGACCGCCTGGTGAGTGTCTGGGGCCTGGCCTGAGCAAGGCAGGATTTCACATTCAAAAGAGACTTTACTTTGAAGTAGGCCTACTTCAAAGGAGAAATTGGGTATACGAAGGGCACCCAAAACCACAGACTTTAGATCACTTCTGGACATCAAGAGGAACCTCTGCCTGGAGAAGAGCTGAAGAGCTGAGGAGAAGTGCTGCCCTGCCTGTGACTGTGCTTTTTGGAGCTATACCCCAGTTGCTGCTTCTGCCAGAGTAAGAGGGCAAAGACTGGACTTTGAGTGCCTTCCATCTTGTGAAGAAATCTCCAAGGGCTTGATATAGAACTTGCCTCCTGTTGTTTGAAGTCTCAGGGACAGCAAAGACTTCTCTCTGCCAGCACCTGGAGTCTCTGGAGAGACTCCTGCTCTGACAATTGGTGCCCTATCCAGTCCCTGGGCCCCTGGAAGGAAAGCTGGTGGAAATCCAAGAAAATCGACTTCGGACGACTTCAGACCAATGCCGATGCCGAATCCTGTGACGCCGCCTGCAACCGACTCCGTGACCTTCGCTGGAACGTGGCGATCTTCGCAGGCCCGACGCCGCTGCAGCCCTGCTGAAGTCCGCGACTCCGTGGAAGTCGCTGCACCACGTCGTGGCTGATATCGCTCGAAATGCGCGTAATCAACATTTCACACCGATGCCGCGATCTCCGACTTCGCGCATCGACTCATTTTCACTCGTCACCAAAGGTACTGTACTTGGGGGTCTACGTGACTCTGTGTCCGGCGGCGCTGGTGTCGGCTTGTTGGGAACGACTCCGTCACGACGCCGTGGTAACACCTCATCGAAGCATTTTGTGTTTCTTAGCGCTATTTTTTAGTTTAATCTTTACAAATTTATAACTTGACTTGTGTATGTCGGATTTTTGTCGCTTTGGTCTTGTTTTGTTTAGATAAATATTTCCTATTGTTCTAAACTGTTCCTTTCTTTTTGTAACACTGAGTGTTTTCTTTCACGTGCAAGTACTAAGGCCCTCATTATGACATTGGCGGTAAGTCCTGCTTACTGCTATGCGGACTGCCGCCAACATACCGCTGCTGCAGCGGTGTACCGCTTCCCATATTATAACCCACACATAGCAATCCGTCACTATACAGACACACACATAAGTCCGCCAACCCAAAGGTCAGTGATAAACTGGCTGTACCAAAACCCACACTGTTATGCCAACAGAACTTACCCATATAATTATGACCCACAAACCACCGCAGCGGACATTCAATTGCAGTAAACCATTGGTGTTACATACCGCCCAGCTCAAAATACACACACACATACAAAACAACACCACATTGGACAATTCAAACTACACACACCTGACAGACATACACACACCACACCCACACCAATATAAAGCACACACCCACATTACCCACAACCCTTTACGACTACAAACAATTGCCACTAGAGAGAGATACAGCAAGAGCACCCACAGAACCAGAGCCACAGAACACCATCACACATACACCATCCAGGCACCTCACAGCACACACCCCATAACATCACCCCACACACCCTTACACACACCACTCACACTGCACAAATGGCACCACAAGGACAGCCCAGGTTCTCAGAGGAGGAGCCAAGGGTCATGGTGGAGGAAATCATCTGGGTAGAGCCACTGCTATTTGGATCACATGTGCAGCAGACATCCATGGCTAGGAAGATGGAGCTATGGCGGAGAATCGTGGACAGGGTCAACGCTGTGGGACAGCACCCCAGAACAAGGGATGACATAAGGAAGAGGTAGAACGACCTATGGGGGAAGGTGTGTTCCATGATAGCAAGACACCAGATAGCTGTACAGATGACTAGCGGTGGACCCCCACCTCCTCCCCCCCCAACTAACAACATGGGAGGATCAAGTCTTGACAATCATGCATCATGTGGGCCTGGCAGGAGTAGCTGAAGGACTGGACTCTGGTAAGTCAAATCTCTATTACTATCACCCCTCACCTGAATGCCATCACAAACCCCCACCCCTGCCCTCACCCCCATCACTCCACCACCTCACATACACCCCACCAACACAACCCACCCCTCACACTAGCAAGCCCTGCATGCAAGACCAATGCATGGACACCCATCACAGACCTGCATGGACACCCATCACCAAAGCATGTACACTTGAGACAATCACCTATCCAACCAAATCACCACTCACACAAGCCTAAGCTGCCAGGGCAATTACAGCCATACAGGGCAACACACCCATGCACAAGATGTCACACACAGAAACAATAACACTTCATTTACATCCCCACAGGTCCCCCACATAACGTCACCAGAGAAGAGGTGTCAGCAACATCCAGTCCCCCCACAGAAGCGGCCCACAGTGATGACAGCAGCTCTGCACGCCTGGATCAGGATGACCAACCTGGCCCATCAGAGACCTCCAGACAGTCGGTTACCCAGGCACAGTCCAGTACCACCAGAGTCTCCCCCCTCAGGAAACACCAGCACAGCACCCACCCAGCGGGCCCGTACCTCTGTCCCCAGGACACGTCAATCAGCAGTGTGTCCACCACTACAGGGACCCCAGGCAACCACACAAACACAAGACTACCAGGGACCTGGTGTCAGTGGGCACACAGTTCAGGGGACAGAGGCACAGAACAACAGGGAAGCTGGGAGGACTGCTGTGCAACAGGGGGAGGACAGGCCCAGAGAACCGACTCTCCACGAGGCACTCACCAACTTCCTGGGAGCATACCACCATTCCCAGGAGACGATGGGACAGATACTGGCCAAGTTGCAGGAGACCCAGCGGCTGCAGGATGAATAGAACCTGGGAATCATGGAGGACCTGAGGGACATCCACACCACCCTGGTCACCATTGAAGGGGTGCTGGCAGTCATGGCCAACACCATGAGGGAGGCAGTGGCACACTAACGGGACCCCAACATTAGCCACACTGATGAACAGCCCTCCACCTCCGCTGACGCTAGTGGACAGGAGGCCCCGCCACAGGAACAACAGGCCACCAGCACCTCACCCCCCGCAGAAGGAGAATCACCCTGCAAACGGTCGCTGCGATCCAGGGAGAAGCCAAAGAACATTGCCAAGACCCCGTCAGGAGATAAGACTCTCCTGTTTGTCACCCTTGTGTCCCACTCTGTCACCCTGTCCACCTTGAACTGCCATTGCTCCCCTTCCTATGCCCCCTCTGACAATGCACTTGTGATACAAATAGACTGGAACTCTTACCTGGACTCTCCTCCACCCCCCCTCCCAGCCTATAGCAATACCCCATCCACTTATTAGCACATAAATAAACACCCTTGTAGGAAATACAAGTATTGAGTCTGTCAATTGATTGAACTATGTATTTGTTTAACAATCTGTAGACATTGCAATTCAACTGTACAGTAATGTATACATAGGTATGACCTGTAGTTTGCTGCAGTTATTACATCAGGAACCAGAGTGGGGCACATATATCTGTAAATAGACATGTCAAAGGGTACAGTAAGTGGCCATAATAGTTGGAATATCAGCCTGTCAGTGACAATTTCCAATACAAAACTGCAATGGAAGGTGAAGTTACAGTGTCTTACCTGTGTGTCACTGGAAGTACTGTTGTATGATTGATGTCCTATTGACCACATCCTCATCCTCTGCCTCCTCTTTGTCACTGTCCATAGGATCCACCGCTGCCACACTCCCATCTCCAGCCTCATCCTCCTGCAGAAAAGGCACCTGGCGACGTAAGGCAAGGTTGTGCAACATACAACATGACATGATGATCTGGCAGACCTTCTTGGGCGAGAAGCACAGGGAACCATCTGTTAGATGGAGGCACCGAAACCTGGTCTTCAGGATGACGAAGGTTAGCTCTATAATTCTTCTCGTTCACTCATGTGCCTCATAGTAACGATCCTCTGCCCTTGTCCTGGGATTCCTCACTGAGGTCAGGAGCCATGAGAGTTTGGGGTAACCAGAGTCACCTGCAAATATCGAGGGATACCTGTTAGCCAGACACTATCCCTTAGGGCCAAACCCATACCCATACATCAACATATACTGGGTGGGGACCATGGGCTAACCTATTAGCCACACTCGGTGCCTCTGGAGTTGAGCCATCACATATGGGTTGCTGCTATTCCTCAGGATAAAGGCATCATGCACAGACCCAGGATACTTTACATTGACATGGGAGATGTACTGGTCCGCCAGGCACACTATCTGCACATTCCTTGAGAGAAAACCCTTTTGATTTCTGAACACCTGTTCATTTCTCCGGAGGGGGGACAAATGCAATATGTGTACCATCAATTGCCCCAGTGATGTTGGGGATATGTCCCATTGCATAGAAGTCAGATTTCACTGTGACCAAATCCTCCACCTGGGGGAAAACAATGTAGCTGCGCATGTGTTTCATCAGGGCCGACTACACTATTGTTAGCACTGTTGAGAACATTGGCTGTGACATTCCTGCTGTCAATCCCACTGTCACTTGGAAAGAAATGGAGCACAGATAGGAATTGCACAAGAGGGGGGATCCCAGTGGGGTGATGGATAGCAGAGATCAGGTCTGGCTTCAATTGGGCACACAGCTCTTGGATTGTGGCTCTGTCAAGTCTGTAGGTGAGGATAATGTCCCTGTCCTCCATTGTTGCCAAGTCCACCAGGGCCTGCACATGGTTACAACCTAGGGGGCAAAATGATGAGTATCTGGTCATTATTCAACATTTCCAAAATGTACAGTGCATTGCATGTTGTGACTAAAACAGTATGTTGTTGTATAGGGTCAAATAGTGGCTACATGTGCTGTGACACAGTTAGGTGCCATGGCCTGCTCCCCCTTGAAATGGCGTCCGCCTGTCCTGTGTGAATGGACATTTGGAAATGAGGTAATGCTGACGTTGTGCACCGTTGCGGGAGGCGGTCGAGAACTGCTGTGCAACTCCTTATTGGTTGTCATTGGGCCCTATGGGTTACAGTAGCCAATGGTGATGTACGCCGGCAGTGACGGTACGCACCGCTGTGGACATGACCGCCCTTTTCTATCTGTTCACTCACTTGCTACCTGATCTTCAACAGGAGTTGACCTACACTGCATGTGCTGCCGTGACCTCAGTCTGGAACCGACCATGGCTTGTGTCACTGGGGAAAGGGCCCCTGCCTTCAACGCTGCGGAGTTGGAGAGACTGGTGGGTGGGGTTCTGCCCCAGTGCTGAATGCTGTATGGGCCTCCAGACCAACAGGTGAGTACACTGTGAGCACGATGCATGGGGCATGAATGCATGGAGTGCTGTATGTGAAGGCCTTGTGTAAGGGGGGTGGTTGAGGGGTCCTGGGCAGCGTGCTGCATTTATGGTGGGCAATGTATGTGCGTAAGGGGATGGGAGGGATATGGTGGGCCATGAATGTAACAGGCCAGAAGGTATGACTGATACCTTTTTTCTATGTGTATTTCTCTACAGTTCAGCGCCCATCAGAAAAAGGGTATATGGCATGCCATCGCCAAGGATGTGCGGACCCTTGGGTTCTACGGCATGCCGGGCACCCACTGTCGCAAAGGGTGGGAGGACATGAGACGCTGGACAAAGAAGATGGTGGAGGCCCAGCTGGGGATGGCCTCCCAATGGGGAAGGGGTGCCCGTCGAACCCTAACCCCCCTGATGTTCTGCATCCTTGCAGTGGCCTATCTGGAGCTAGATGGGCGCTTGAGGGCATCACAGCAGCCACAAGGGGTTGAGTACAGTTTCACATTATTCTACTTGTACTTGGTGGAATGGCATTCGGGTGGGGGATATGGGCCTGTTGGTGCCCCTAGGCCAGGCCCGACATTGCAGGGTAGGTTCCATGTTGGGCAGGGGCTGATGAACTCCACCTCCAACCAAGCTAGTGGGCATCCACTACTGGGCAGGGCTCTGTGGGTCTCAGGTATGCTGCAATTGGCATTAGATATTACTGTCCATGGCCTGGTGACTAGCATTGTGACTGGTAGTGCATTGCTTAGTGCGTAGGGACATTCTCTGTGTGTGTGTGTGTTGTGTACGCCAACGGTGTTGTTGTTGCTGCCATTGACCCATTGTATCCTTTGTCTCTCTCCTCCCCCTTTTTGTTTTGTCATCCTGTCCTTATGTGCAGTAGCATCGTCTGGCGGAGGAGCAGAGGCATGGCGACGGAGGGAGCTGCATCCCACAGGGCCCTTGAGGCTGAATCCACTGATGGTAAGGGCATCAGTCGGACAGAGGGCGAGGGGAGCACCACGGCAGAGACAGAAGGGGACAGTTCGGAAAGTGAAACCTCCTCCGATGGAAGCTCCCTAGTGGTGGCGGACAGCTCAGTGCCCAACCCAACTGCAGGTACAGCTGCCACCCCGTACCAGCACTGCCCTCCCAGCAGCCCCTCAGCAATTTTCCTGTGCCCGCTCACTCAGGAGGGTGGGCGTCTCCTTCGTCCCAAGCACCTCAGGCCCTGTCCCAGTTAGCCCTGCTGCCCTGAGTGAGGAGGCTATTGATCTCCTGAGCTCCATCTCTGTTGGGCAGTCAACCATTGTGAATGCCGTGCAGGGGCTGGCAGGGCATTTGCAACAAACAAATGCATTCCTGGAGGGCATTCACTCAGCATTGGCGGCCCAACAGAGATCAATCCAGGCTCTGGCCTCCTCAGTGATGGCAGCCATTGTTCATGTCTTAAGCCTCCCCCCCCAAATTCTTCTGCCCAGTCCCATTCCCCTCAACCCCAACCGATCCCAAGCACACAGACAGACCAGCATGCACCCAAGACAACACACAGGAGTGGCTCAGGCAAACACAAGCACCACACATCATCCCATAGGCACTCACACAAACACCAACCAGATGCAGACACACCAACATCCACTGCCTCCACTGTGTCCCCCTCCTCCTCGTCATCCACCTCCCTCCCAGTAGCGTCTCCACTCACACCTGCATGCACTACATCCTCATCCACTGCCTCCATCACCATCACGCCAATCACTATACACCCCTCACAGACAGTCACCACCCCCACATCCATGCACACGTCCCCTGTGTCCTCTCCTACTGTGTCCGTGCCCCCTTCTTCCAAAGTACACAAACACAAGCACTCAGATACCGCACCTCACAACAGCATCCAGCCCATGCACCTGCACCCAAACACAGCAGGCAGACACCTCCTACAACCACTCCTCTTCCTCTACTCCTAAACCTTGACCCTCCTCCTGTTCCAGTGTCCCTAAGAAGCTTTTCCTCTCCGCCGTTGACCTCTTCCCTACCCCCCCACTCCGTCCTTCACATCAGGCCAGGGTGGTCAGAACCCAGGCTAGCACCTCAGCCACCCAGTCAACGGCCACAGCAGTGCCTGCAGCTACTGCAGGTGTGAGAGGCTCCAAGGAAACACCCCTCAGCACTTGCAGTGTGCCTGCACCAGCTGCCAAGGGGAAGGGAATGGATCCACCACCAGCTGGCAAGGGCCAGGAGGCACCACCAGCTTACAAGGGGAAGGGCAAGGAGGCACCACCAGCTGGCAAGGGCAAGGAGGCACAACCAGATGGCAAGGGCAAGGAGGCACCACCAAATGGCAAGGGCAAAGGGCCTGCCCCTGCAGGCAGGAAGGACAGGAGGATTGGTGCTGGGACTGATTCTGAGCTCTCACCACCAACCATGGCGCTTCAGCCATCTGAGGCTGCAGGGGAAGGGTTGGAGCCACCCCCAACCACTAGCAGCCCTGATACCTGCACTGCCACCAGCACCGCCGCCTGCACTGCTGCCACACAGCCGCCAGCAGCAGCAGCCCCAGTCGACAGCTGTCCGAGGCTGCAGGGGAAGGGCTGGAGCCTCCCCTCACCACTGGTAGCCCCAACACCAGCACCACCACCAGCACCGTCACCAGCAGCAGCAGCCCCAGAAGGCAGCCTCCAAGGCTGCAGGGGGAGGGCTGGAGCCTCCCCCACCACTGGAAGCCCCGACACCAGCACTGCCACCAGCACCACCACCTGCACCGCCACCTGCACCGCCACCAGCACCGCTGCCAGCACAGCCGCCAGCAGCAGCAACCCCAATGGGCAGCTGTCCGAGGCTGCAGGGGAAGGGCTGGAGCCTCCCCTCACCACAGCAGCACCGACACCAGCACCAGCACTGCCACCGCTGAGCAGCCGTCGCCGCCGGCAGGCAGTGTGTAGTCCTGCCTACATGGACTGTAATGCATCCTGACCACTGCAAATCGTGTGGGTCTGACACCCAGGTGACAGACTGTGACCTTGCACTCCCCCAAGATCAGCATCACAGGGCACAAAACCCCCTCTAGAACCAGTGGAAGAAGGCATCCACTCACCCCCTACTTGCCAGGATGAAGCACACTGGGCACAAAGGCCTATCCAGAACCAGTGGAAAAAGGCATCCACTCACCCCCTCCTTACCAGTATGAAGCACACTGGGCACAAAGCCCCCTCCAGAACCAGTGGAAGAAGGCATACACTCACCCCCTCCTTGCCAGAATGAAGCACACTGGGCACAAAGCCCCCTCCAGAACCAGTGGAAGAAGGCATCCACTCACCCCTCCTTGTGAGGGTGAGGTACACTGGGCACAAAGCCCCCTCCAGAACCAGTGGAAGAAGCCACCCACTAGAGAGACTGTGGCCTTGGACACCCCAGGACCAAGCAGTGGGTAAACCACCCACTAGAGAGACTGTGGCTTTGCACTCCCCAGGACCAAGCAGTGGGCAAACCACCCACTAGAGAGACTGTGGCTTTGCACTACCCAGGACCAAGCAGTGGGCATACCACCCACTTGAGAGTTTGTGGCTTTGCACTCCCCAGGACCAAGCAGTGAGCAAACCACCCATTTGAGAGACTGTGGCTTTGCACTACCCAGGACCAAGCACAGGGCATGTTGCCCCCTCCAGGACAAGTGGTGTTGTTCCATCTTCAGGCTGAGGTGCCCCCCCATTCCCTGTCCCCCTGAGGTGCCTGTGTATTTTCAACCTGATGCCCCTGCAGTGTTCTCTCCATGTTGATGCAGGATTCAAGTGGGGCCTTGGCCTATGCAATGTGGCTCTGTGGCCCACGGACATTGTGGACTGGGCCGTGTCCCTCATTTGTATATAGGTAAATACTGTTTTGATTTTTGAGGACTTATTTCTAGTTTTGTATCTTATTACACTCACTTCACTCACTTCCTTTTGTCCTTGCATTATTCCTGAGGGGTACGTGGTTGATGTGTAATGTTGTTGCATCTGTTTGTGTGTATGGTGTTGGGGGTGGGGTGTTGCGTGTTGCATGTGTGTGTTGCTCTCTTTTCCTCCCCCCTCCCCTGGGTGCTAGGTGGCAGTACTCACCATGGTCGTCTTCACCGGCGTTGGTATTCCTGGTGTAGGAGGAGGTAGACCAGCATGGGGAACACCTGCAGTTCAGGCTCCATGGTGGGGTGGTTCTTCCCTGAGTCTCCAGAGGTGAATTGTTTACCTTCTGTGTTCTGTTTCCGCCGTGATTTTGATGTTGTTGGTACTGCCCCAAAAAAGGTGGCAGATAGGCCTGTTGTAATACTGTGGCCAGTACATTGTCTTCCGCCTGGCTGTTGGCGGTTACCCCAATGCAATGGCTGCGGTGCTTGTTGCTACTGCCATGGCGCTCGGTGTGTTAAAGTGGCTGTATGTGTGGGTGGTTTCCGCCGTGGTCATAATTCAATTTTATTTACCGCCGGCTTGTTGGCGGTATTACTGCCGCTTTATCACCGACTGCCAGGGTTGTAATGAGGGCCTAAGTGTGACTACAGTGGTATTGCATGAACGTTGCATATCTCCTAGATAAGCCTTGGCTGCCCATTTCTAGATAGCCTGTCTTCCAGACACAGACTACACAACACTGATAAGTGATACCTGGACCTGGTATAATCTGTACGTACCACAGATACCCACCACACCCCAGGCCAGCCTCCTACAACTCGTGGAGCCATTGTGGAGTACTGACAGCAGTTTTGCCCCACTGGCGATTTTTGACTTCCAAAGAAATGAGAAAGTCTGAAGATGGAAATCTTCACTGCTATTCTGTCCAGTGGCTCCCCCTATTATGATGCCTCCTACTCCTTGGACACCGCCATCTGCCTTAGCCTGCTGAACGTTACATACTGAGAAACTTTTCTTCAAAATTTGCTTTAAGTTTGAAGGTAAGCTGAGACCCGACCCAATCTACCTCGTGTACATGACCCGTGCTCAGCCTTAATTTTAGAATTTGCCCCAGTCTTGGACAAACAGATAAATGTGATTGGTGCTTTAATCTTTAAGCCACTATTTTCTACTAAAAACTGTAACCTTCATCACTCCAGCTCCACTGATTGGATTTAATTTGTTTTGATGTTATTTTATTCATTAACATTTTCTCTATTTTCCTATATTGATGTGGGATTTTTCATATGTTTCTCACCTTATTAGTGCTTGAGTGCTACAAACATACATACGTATTGCTTTCTCAATTAAACTCACTGCTTTTATTTCAAGCCACCAGAGCATTATGCATGGGTTAATTGAGTGACTTACATGGTTTACTCTAACAAGGATTCTGGTTATTGCTTGGGAAGGGCTCATACCCCCTCAACCAACAACCCTATTTCTCACATTGCTGCACAGTGGTGGGATTTAGTAAGTGTGCTTCTGCAGAGCCCAGCAGTGATTTTTAGTAACAATACAAGTCTCATAAAAATGTTTTTATAGCAGATTCAACCTATTTTGCAATTCCCCTCATTATGTCTTTGTTTTTACAGAATTCACTTCTATTCCACCTGACTTTGTGCACCTGTGATGGTGCCTGCTGCAAGCACGGAGTTTGAGCTCAACAACTTGGAGAGCTACTCTGTGGTTGAGCTCAAGGAATTCTGCAGGGAGAGGGTGCTCTTAGTAAACCAGAGTTCCAAGTAGCAGGGGTTCCAGAAGGCTCTCCGGGCCTGGGAGAAGACCTGCCAGTTACAGGACAAGGATGAGGAGGTTGACATTGAGGACAAGCAGGAAGATGGGATGAAAGGAGGCAATGACAACCCTGATCATGGTTTCAGAGTACAAAAGGGGACCTGTAGGTGTGAGGTCCCCTGCCAGAATCATAGCCAGCAGCAGCATCTCTACCCACAATCTGTACCCAGAGGAGATGGAGGACAGGGAGGCATAGAGGGAGTTTAGGCTATATCTGGCCAAGCCCCAAATGGAGGGAGAGGAAAGAAAGGCTGAGGCAGACGGTTTCTTGATAAAGGAAAAAGCCTGGAGGAAAAGAAGCTAGCCCTGAAAGAGGAGAACATTCTGCAGCTCTTGAAATGAGTAAACATGGACAGTGCCTCAAAGCCAAACAGGCCTTACAATCTAGCTGCAGTGCCCAGTGGAGATAGGAGGATTAACATTCCCACAGACCAGGTGCCTAACTTTGTTGCCGGTGAATATATAGGTTTATGAGGCCTATGATGTTGGCCTAGAGATGCACAAACTATGTGGGGAGGATGAGGTGCAGTCTCTGAGGGCACATTCTCAATTATGGGAGGTATGCACTTTCAGCCCTGAGGAAAGGGGACAGGATGAAGTATCATGAGGGACACTCTTACCAGTCTTACTACTGAGAAGTAGAGGCATAAGTTTAGTGACAGCCAGAAGGTGCCCCAACAGTTCTTGGGAGATTATGTGGATTACTGTGCAAGGCACTTGGTGGTTAGGTGAAGGGGAGTGATGTCAGCAATTACTAAGGGCTGTTTAAATATGCTTGCCGGGAATTAGATATTCAGCAATTGTTTTCCAGAGTTGCACCAACACCTAGTGGATAGTAAGCTCACTGCACCCCCAAACGAGCTTGCTAAGGAGGTGGAGTGTTGACTCAGCACAAAAGTTCTTCAAGAAGGTATCTATGGAAATCATTCCAAGGGTGAACAGGGTCACCAAAAGAAGAAAGAAGGAGGAGAAAATGTAAATGTAAGGAGTTCTCTGCAGGCCCCAAAAATAGTTCTCAAGGGAAAGGTAAACTTTCAGAAGATAAAGTGATTATTGGGAAAAAGACAGGGTGGTTTGTGCCTAGTGTGCTGAGTGCTACAAGTCTGGGCAGGTGACGGGAGACACCAAATGTCTCAAGAGGGCACAACCCCTCACTAGTGGGCAGACACAGGATTGGCCAGTGTAGTGCTTGTGAAGGAGGTGGTACCAGTTTCCATGGAAGAGAGAGCAGAAGTTACCTTGGTGTTCCTGAGTGACAAACATTTGGTGGCCAAAGCCCATATGCATTCAAATACTTCCAAGTACAGGTGGTGGGTGACTATCAATGGGTATAGTGTGGAGGCTCTGAGGCACACAAGAGCTAGTATGACTAGTGTAAGGTATCGTCTGGTGTCCTCAGAGCCGGTGATACCCAATACACTCTACCAGGTGTTAGTTGCAGACAACTGTGAAAATCACTGCCCTATGACTCGTGTATGGTTTTAGTGGAGGGGAGTCTCAACTTTTATAAAAGTAGCTGTGAGCTCTTCCATGCCGGTGGTTTATCTGTGAGGCAATTACCTGGAGCACAACCTCTCAAAAGAAGTGGAGCTCAGGTCACACCTGGAGATTTTAGGATTACCTGAGTGGGTATGCATGACCACACTGTCCATAGCAGCCCAAGAGGGGAGTCAAGGAGGTGTGGAGCCTGGGAAAAAAGGGTTAGGCCGCACCCAAACAGAGGAAGGCAAGGGGTCAGCCATTAAAACTCCCACAATCCAGGAGGAAATCTACTGAGGAAAGCATTGCCACTCTGGGAAACCTGCCTGAACTTGTTGGATGGCAATTTGAGGGTGAGCGTCATAAGGGGAAATTCTGTAAAGCACAAAAGAAATGCCCAACTCTAGAGAACTTGAGGTTGCAAACTGAGGACCAGGCAGCTGGTGACATTGCTGGAGATCACTGCATATATTTAGAGATTTACCTGTGTGTTGGTTGTCCCACGGTTCTGCACAGCCTTCATACTTCTTCTTGCTCATAATGTACCCTTGGCAGAACATCTTGAGCAGGGCAAGAGCTTTGCCAATATTTTCACCCATTTGTATTGGCCCCAGGTGAAGAGATGCTCTTATACATTCTGCAGGTCCTGTCACACCTGCCAGGCCAATGTGAAAACAGGGAAAAAACTCAAAGCTTTCCTGGTTCCCTTGCCTGTCATTGTTTCATTTATTTATTTCATGTTTGATTAATTAAAATCATTACATGTAATCAACCAGACAGAATAAATGAGCAAAAGTGCAGACTGCCAATTGTAATTAAAAAGGCAAACTAATAAATAGATATAAAATACAATTGATAACATTTCTAAAAGGGCTCAGTACCCTGTTGGCAACATTTACAATTGTTAGTCAATAATAGAGAATAGAAGCAAAATTATAAAACACTTTCAACCATTCAGTGCCATGGATGTAATGGCCAAAATAATAGAAAGGAGAGGAAAAGAGCAAGGTGCTTTGTGAGGCATGTGCTACCACCAGGCACCCGGCAGTTTAATTGGTGAAGGGATCCTACTGGCTTCAACAGGACCAGATAATTAGCACTTATGCAGGTTTGGGGCATAGGGTCTTTAGCTAATGGGGGCATCAGATGTAGTCTGAGGCCAATTAAATACCCCCTCCCTCTCTGGAAGAGGTCCACGAGCAAGGTACAGGAGGATTGGTAGTGTGAGGTAGTCATTCATGCAAATCCAGTCTGTCGGGGCAAGGGGCCCTTGTCATATAACATTTGCGGTGGTCAATGGGGACTGGTATCTCCCTTGAGGGAAAGAGACAAGCCAGTGGCACAGGTCAAGGCATTGAGGAGGGTGGGACAAAAGGATTCTGGGAATTGTCCCAGCCTGGCTAGGAACCTTGGCATATTATCCAAAAAGCACAGGTCTGATGTCTCTCTGCACCATCTAATGCCTTTGGACCAGAACAGAGAAAGCAACAGTCTGCAACTATTATCGGTGAGTTTAGGACGGCAACAGAGCAAGTGAAGCCATGATTTCTTGTGATAGTCACATAACCTGCAAGTAGTGTCCAAAGTGGCAAGGCGATGCACCATATGTAAAGGATTTTCACACGTGCTTGGGCCTAGAGAGCATGTTGAAAAAAGGGCTGGGCCTTCCCCGGGATGTAGGAAGCGTCCAGTAACTCAGTGCTGAAACTGGGCCATAGCCTTTCTATATCATGCTCAGAAGAGTTTTGAATAACCTTTATGTTCACAGGATTCTCCTGGCAGGACATCTGGTGCAGGACAAGAACTTTGATAGTCTTGACACCCACTTGTATTGGCCTCAGATGATGAGAGAGTCATGTGCAATCTGTAGGTCCTGCCACACCTGCTCAAGGCTTACCTGGTTCCCTTGCCTGTCATTGGCACTTCTGCAAAACTGTAGACATCAACATTGTTGGGCCCCTGGCTTCCAAAACTTCCCCAGGCAACTGATTTATCCTTGGTTTGGTAGACAACTTCAATAGATATCCAGGGGTCATACCTCTGAGATCTGTAATGCAACTACATTGGCTAGATGCCTGTTGTGGATGCTTACTGGTGGGTATCTCCAAAGAAGTAGTGCCTGACAGAGGCACGAACTTCATGTCTACATACAGGAAGTCCATGATGAGCGTGGAGTTACATATATATTCTCAACACCCTATCATCCGCAAACTAATGGGCTTTTTTGAGAAATTCAACAAGACCTCTAAAGGCATGATTATGGGCCTTCCTGAGCCCATGAGGCAGAAGTGGGATGTCCTTTTACTATGCCTGCTTTTTGCATGCAGGGAGGTGCCACAGTAGGGGGTTTGGTTCAGCTCCTTCAAACGCCAATCTGGCCTCCCCATTAAGGGACGTCTCAGCTTGATAAAGGAGGGGTGGGAATAATATCCCAAAAAGCCTCCACCACCACCAGGGTTACATGCTGGCTCTCTGATACCAGGTAGTGCACTTCTGTAAAAAGGGCACTATCAATCTGGAAGCCAGTCTGGTTGTGATGAAGTTCTCGTATGACCAGAAGGACACACTGTTCGAGTTTCAAACTGACCAAAAAGTGTGTGTAATGGAGCCTGTATAGCCCAGGGGCCTACAACACTGATGCTCTGGGCCATTCAAGGAGAGAAAGGGGAAAGTCACCTACCTGTTGGACCTCAAGACCTATAGGAACACCTTCATAATACTCCACGTAAACTGCCTCAAGCTCCACTATGAGAGGCCTGAAGTCACTGTGTTCCTGGTGACAGATGATGGGGACAGAAAGTGAGTTTCTCCCTAAAATTCTATCCTCCAAGCAACAGGATGGGTCAGTGAAGGGGGTCAACCTCTCACTTACCCTGACCCCAGAACAGCAAGTGCTGGGGCACATTACCTTACTGTTGTCCCTCTCCACTGGGCTTGCATGTGTGTGTACCAATGACATAGATACTTCAGACAGCATGTCTGTAAATTTACAGACTGTCAGACAAGGTGAGGGTTAGCATCAAGGTGAAGGTATCCAAGATGCTTGACTTGAGGGTGATTGAGTACTAAAATAGTCCCTGGTTTAGCTCAGTGGTGCCCAAAGCCACCTCATCAGGCACCATCCCAGAAATCAGGTTCTTTGTTGATTATAGGGGCTCAATTTGGTTAACCAAAACTGATGATCACCCAATCTCCCCTGGCTGATCAGCTCATTAACAGGCTGGGAGGTGCCAAGTCCCTGAGTACCTTTGACTTACCATCATGGTACAGGCAGATTAACCTGACTGAACGGGCCAAAGAGAGGTCTTCATTTTCTACCACAGAGAGCCGCTTCCAATTCAGGGTGATGCCCTTTGGTTTGCAGAATGCCCATACCACCTTCCAGAGGTTGGTCAATAGGGTCCTGGCTGGGATGGAACCATTTTGTGCTGCAAATTTAGGCAACATAGCTGTATTTAGATCCAGCTTGGAGGAACACTTGTTTCACCTCCATAAAGTGATTTAAGGCCCTGCAACAGGCATGCCTGACTTTCATGGCCAGCAATTGCACAATAGGGCAGCGAACAGTGGTGTATGAGGTCCATCTGGTGAAAGGGGGAAACATGTACTCACCCCAAACCAAGATAGAGTCTATTCTGATACAGGAACCATACACATTCACATGGAGGTGAGGGCCTTTTGGGTCCCCTTAGGTACTATTGGAGATTTGACAACATGTATGGTACCATTGCTGGCCCCTTGACTGAGCTGCCGTCCAAGAAGCAGCCCAAGAAGGTGATTTGGACAGGGGCCTTAACATCCTCAAGGAGGCCTTGTGAACAGTACCTGTGCTTTTGGCCGATGGCTTCTCCCAGAAATTCATAGTGCAAACTGATGCTTCAGAGCATGGTATGGGGCAGTTAAATGAGGAGGACTGTGACAAGCATGTAGCCTTTATTAGGAGAAGGTTATTCCCTAAGGAGCAGAGGTGATCTGGTATTGAACAATATGCTTTTATTGTGGTTTGGGTACTAACTAAGCTGAGACAATGCTGTGTGAGACTCACCATCAAGTTCAGACAGGCCACAGGCCACTTAGATGGCTCATGCAGATGAAGGGTGAGAGTCCCTCATTGTTGACATGGTCCATCTCTTTACAGGGAATAGATGTTATTATGGAACACCACCCTGGAACTAACTACGCCAATGCTGATGGTCTTTCCATGTTCTTCTTCCTTGGAGATGAGAACTCCTATGAGGGTGCGTAGTTCTCCCCCACTTTCAGCAGGCAGGATGCATTTTAGAACTAACATCTTTGATGTGTTTTTGCCCTAACCTTTTGCCTTCACTCTTCTTGTTTTGCTGAATTTGTTTTGTTGGCCTTAGGACTCTGTGCAATTTACCACTGCTAACCAGTCCTAAAATGCTTTTGCTCACTCCTCTAACCATGTTAAAATTGTCTTCCACTCAATTAGCAAATTGAACTTATTTAAAGGTCCCTAGTAAAGTGGTACTACCTGTAAATGCAATGTTACTCGTGGGTCTGCATCACTTATTCTGCCACCCACTTCAATATTCTTTTTAAACATGTCTCTGGTCTGCCATTGCAGCTTGTGCACAGTTTTAAACAGCCATTTTGATCTGGCAAAATAAACCTCTTTGCCAGGTGTAGGAACGTGTGTTACTGAATGAGGCAGGTGAAACTTTACTCAAGCAGCAACCACAATTCTTGTCAAGGTGAAACACAAGCAAACCTAAAATTAACCTGTGCTTAACTCTCTGGTAGCTTGGCAAAAAAAAGCAGTCAGGATTAAATTGGGGGCAAGGTCTAACATTTTTACGCAGCACAGAACTGTAATTGGACCTACCTTGGACCTGCTGGTCTCGACAGAAGTGAGCATCTGATCTTCAAGATGTGCTTCCCCAAATCCTGGACCACTGCTTGGCATCACAGTGTACTCCTCTGAAAAAGAATGAGAAATTGTGAACTTTTAGGCTCTTCGCAGCTGTTAATGGGCCAGTTTGTGCTGAGATCTTGCCGCCCATGATAACCACCAATGTGAAGCTCCAGTGGACCTGACTCTTCGAGCTACAGTGACTCCTAGTGGCGACAGGCACCATAAGATCTGCAATTTGTGCTACAGCTTTGACAGCTTGAGGTGACTGCCAAAAGGAAGCTCCAGCGACAGGATCTTCATGCTACAGCAATGACAATGCCTGGCTTGCAATTCGCGATAGAGCGATGACCATCTGTGATGCTCTCCCTGCTCCTTGCGGACTCCTCCTCTGCAAACTGTACTCTTCCCATCAGAACTCTTCTGACCTTGTAACTTTCCCTGGATCTCGCATACCCAGATAACCGTGAGTGGCTCTTTGTGCTTTTAGGTGCTAGCCTTATCTGAAATCTCTAAAATTGCATTTCCCCAGTTCTACTGATAAGAATATTGTTGTGTCAAATAATTTATTAAATTTTGCAGTATTTTCTTAAATTGGTGTGGGATTTGTCTTGTGTTGTGTTTTCACTTTATTACTGTTTAAGTGATGCATAAGTAATTTATATATTATCTCTAACTTAAACCTGACTGCCTTTGCGCCAAGCTGCCAAAAGGTCAATCACAGGTTAATTTAATGAGTGTTGCGGTTCAGCATGACAAGAATTGTGACTGTTTGTTGAGAAGGGCTCACACCTCCCTCAATCAACAACCCAATTATTCACAATCGCTATTGCCACACAGTTGGTCAAACAACGGAGGTCCACATCGTTGTCCTGGGTACCAGTTGGATTAGTTCAGGTGCCTCAGGTCTCTTCACACATCTCAAAAAGCAGGTGCAGTCCTGCTTCTGTTCTTCAACAGATCCACAAAGTGTTTTGAGAATGTACCTTGGTGTGTTGCATGAATGGGTGGCACTAACTAGTTAGCGGTTAGTTCTGGTCTGTGTGATCCCTTTCAAGATCACACACATTTTACATGTGACTCATACAGGCCTGTCAAACGGGCTTTGACATTTTTCAGCCAATAAGAGAAGCAGTGGTGCCCATATTAAAGATCCAGTAACCACAGAGGAGTCATCCCTACTCCTTCAGGTTGACCTGTCAATCTGTTAGCAGTTGCTTGGAGGAATTTCACATCTTATTAAGGTCAAGCACTTGACAGACATCTGCTAGAAAGCTAAAGTAGTTTAGCCTATTGGAGCATCAGCCAGGGAAAAGTTAACTTTCTAAAGTTTCATCCTTCCAAATATGTCTTACAAATCTAATTTCAGCATTGTGGTGGGCTTTTAAAAAATGTTTAAAATGAGTCGATATTTTTAGCTGGTTCCAAACTTGAGATTAAAAAAATAATATTTTACTCTGTTCAGTCAGGACGTTCCACAGTGACAAACGCTTTTATGTGCTTGCCACAACAGGGACATGAGACATTACATTTCTAAATGTCACACTTTTAAATGCCATGCACCCTACCTTGTGAGCTCCAAGTCCTACATAGGAGTGACTTTTTAGCATTTAAAGGAAAGGCTATTCTCCTGTGAAAAAAGGTTTCTGCTGCAGCTTTGAGGCTACACCTCTAGGACTGAAGCCATGTTTTCGTGGGGCCACTAGAGGATTACACAATATGTGTTGCTGTCCACAAGTTACAATTAACTTTCAATGCCATGGGTGCAAGATCTATACCATACACTATAGTTCTAAAGGACAGTTAAGTATGTCATTCATGGATTCAACAATTTGAATTGGTTTCTGGGGTCATAATTCATACAATGGACATGGTACAGCGATGCTCTAGTGCAAGTAGTCTAAAAACTGCTAAGAAAATTCACCAAAAAAAGGCTATGACCACCCAAAAAGTGGCATGTACTCACAGGTGCATTCTGAAAAACATACAGAAATGTGGGTAAGGCAGTCCCCTAAAACAGAGCAGCTCTGGCCATCAGAGATAGAAACAACTTCCTCCAGTTGGTCATGGCCATTTAAAGCTTTTAATATAGACCCCAGATTTTTTTCTGTACATGTCCTAATATTTGAAACCATAGTCAGATGCCTGCAACAGATAAATAATATTTGGGGCCACTATTTCATCAACAGGAATGTCATGGACATACAGTTTATTTTAAACTCTGAGTATCAACTAATTATATGAAGGATATTAAGGAGCAACCCCACTGACCTGGCTAGTGAACTGCTCTGCCTCCATGTAGCTCCTCTAGTAAGTGCAGTCTGTGTCTATTGAACTCTGACCCTGGTCAGAAGTTCGAGGCCCACCTCCACCCGCATGCTCCTGCCTGCACCTCATCCCTGGTATCTAGTGGGAGAGCTTTGCTCATCTGCTAGGCTGTCCACCGGCCTTTGACCTCTTTTTTTCTGTCTTCTCCCTTTTGTGCTTTTCTGCTTGCTGTATTGGTCCCTTGTGTTTTCTGTCCTTTTTTCTATCTTATTCCTCTCTTTCTGTGCGTTTTACTCTCATTTTCCTATTTTTCTTGCATTCGCTCTCATTTCTCTCTTTCACACATTTTCCCAACTTTCCCTCTTCCCTCTACCCGCCGCTGCTGCCCCGCACGGCCCGCCCCCTTTTTCACACCATTTTTTGCACTCCTGCTATCGCCTCCCAACTGTCCTCTCCTCCCCCCCCTCCCTACTTAATGGTGGCTGCTGCGCAGTAGGAAGAGCAACCACACTGACCTGGTCAGTGAACTGCTCTGCCTCTGTGTGGCTTCTCCAGTAAGTGCAGCCCGTGTCTGTTGAACTCTGACCCTCGTCAGAAGATCGAGGCCGTCCTCCACCCGCAGGCTCCTGCCTGCACCTCATCCCTGGTGTCCAGTGGGAGAGCTTTGCTCTTCTGCTAGGCTGCCCATCGGCCCTCGGCCTCTTTTTCTCTGTCTTCTCCTTTTTCATGCTTTTTCTGGTTGCTGTATTGGGCCTTTGTACTTTCTGTGCTTTTTTCTATCTTATTCCTATTTTTCTATGCTTTTTACTCTAATTTTCCTATTTTTCTCACATTCTCTCTTTCATGCTTTTTCCCAACTTTCACTCTTCTCCCCGCTGCTGATGCCCACGTGAACCCACCCCCTTTTTCGTGCCCTTTTTCCTGCTCCCGTCTCCCAGCTATCCTCTCCTCCCCCCTCTCCCTACCTAATGGTGGCCGCGCAGCGAATGCGCTAAAGTCAGGCCCGTCTGTGCCCGACCAGTGCCAGGACCCCTGTACCTCCCACCCGCCACCTCTACATGACAGCAGCACTCCACGCACTCAACCCTCCACTGCCACCAATCCTAAACCACCACCAAGACCTTTGAACTGGCACAACCTACCCGCAACGACACACCCACACTGCATCCATTTCACCATCAACACACCCACCATCCTCAGACCCCAACACCAACCATCTCATAGAAGCTGGGCAAAAAAAAAAAACACCCTCACACGATCTCTGCAACACCTTCCACCACAAAATCAGAACCATCTAGGACAACTTCAGCGAGGACAACCAACAGGGACACACCCACCATCCTCAGACCCCAACACCAACCATCTCATAGAAGCTGGGCAAAAAAAAAAAACACCCTCACACGATCTCTGCAACACCTTCCACCACAAAATCAGAACCATCTAGGACAACTTCAGCGAGGACAACCAACAGGCAGAACCCCCTCCACTGGAATCCAACACCAAAAAACCAATGGTCACCAGCTAGATCCCCCTCACCACCGAAGATACACTGAAGACGATGAGGACCATACACTCTGGGCCCCCATGGCCCCACCACATCTTCAGCAGAGCCGCTGAAACCTTCGCCCCCAAGCTCCGCCTCACCCTCAACTGCTCCCTAGCAGACGCCTCCTTCCCCAGTGACTGGAAACACGCCAAGCTCAACCCTCTCTACAAGAAACCCACAGCGGACCCCAACGACCTCAAGAACTACAGGTCCATCTCCCTGCTCTCTTTTCCAGAAAAAGTTATCTTGAAAGCCATCAACAGCCAGCTCGCCACTTTCAAAGAAGACCACAACATCCCTGACGCCTCCCAATCTGACTTCACAAAAAACCACAGCACCGAAACGTCATCCTATGTTGTAATTTAGTAGCAATTAGATTAAGCATTAGCAGAAGACATCTTGTATTTAGCAACTATTGTGAACATTTTGCGGAATCCATTTTGTATTCATGGTAGCCATTTTCTCTACCACATGCTGCCATGTGCTCGCCATGTGCTCTGTCCTACCTTCCTGTTAAGTAC